>NW_026099410.1:0-89193 GCF_024542735.1 Bombus huntii
GATATCAGGGAACCTCCGCACTTCCATAGTGGTTTGTCTGGGTTTCGGGGATTACGAAAACCTAATGCAGCGATCCATGGCCAAGCGCCTAAAATGCAATAGTCATAGTTGTGAATATACATAATTTTTTCTCACATAACGGGTAACAACGATTATTACCTATTCGATATTCGATCATACAGCAGACGATAAGTACATACGTACAAATACTCTGAAATAGAGATTTGATAAAGACAGAAATTAAATTTTTATTCCAGTGGAATACAAATTATTAAATAATTCTATATAATTTCTATTTGAACTATACTGAACTATAAAGTTCAAACGTGTAATTTCTGCCCTAACAGTTTTTGATCTCTATCCATATTATTACTCCTATATCAATTTTTTATTTCAAGCAAAAAGATACTCTTCCTAACATGAAGTAAAAGAAAGAAATAATTCAAGTTAATAAGTAAAGTTACTACCGATAAAATCATAGCATTATTATTTAGTCTAATTGAAATGTACATTGATGTGCTGTTTAATGCCTTTAAAGTTCATTCTTTGCAGTAAATGGCTTATTATTAATCGGAAAGAAAGACATAAAACGTACCAAGTTCAGCTGGTTTACCATCGACCACCCTGGTATGAGAGACGTTGCTAAAACCACAGTATGGTGGTCGCAAAGCCTTATACTTATACACAGTTTTTATTAAAATTTCTCTCTTCTCTTTGTTTGGATCGTTCGGACAGCAAACGATCGTAACATTGCCCTGGTATCTGCACACTGATCGTCTATAAAAATCGGTGGCTGTACGGTACTGTATCTGCCATATTTCTTGCAGAGGTTTACATTTTCTGTAGTCAAGGCACCTGCCTTCTTGATTGTCCGGTGTGGTACATTCTGGATCAAACAATTTTAAAACATTTATACAGTTCAAAGATGCGTAAGAAAGCGACACCGATTACTCAACTTTCGAAGTAAAAAGCCGATCAAGTCCACCGGATTGCCCTACAGACACGTATTAATCCGTAAGAGTGAGTCATCATGTTGATAATAATTATCTAAAGAAACTTTTCACGTGAAAATATAAAATTTTAATTGATTAGATATTGTGTTAGCCATACTTAAGAAAGAAAATGAAAATGAATGAAATGAAAGAAAAGGACTACCTTCAACCTCATTTTTTAAATAAACACTTTGTCAGTTTTTCGGTAAATAAATTCTTAGGAATTCAGGACAGTTTTTAGTGAATCATTTTGTTTCGACCGTTCGCGGAGAGACGCGATCGCGAGATAGCACGTCAACGAGAGTTGTAAGTTCCCATTACGATTAAATAATCGACGCCACGAACTGATCGATCCCCTTATTTCGATTATGATAATAAGGGTAGTTCAATGAAATTCCACAGAATTAACACAAATAAATTAATGTTTATTTCAACAACTTATTAACTAGAAAGATATAAATGGAACAAAAAAAATGTAACTGCGTTTTGGTTGATAAGTAATGCGCGACATACCACATGTGTTGACGGTTCGACTTCTCGAAAAGTTCTGAACGCCTTTCGATTTTTTTCGTTTTTTTCTGGAAGGCGACCCCCACTACGTTCGGATCACGCCACATTCTTTTACAGCGAGGTAAAATACGGGCCACGAGTCGACGTTTCTGGAAGTCGCCCTGCTTAATGAACCATGCGCTTGCCACTACAATGTTTGTTTGCCGGGCAGACGCGACGATCCGTCTGCGACATTATAGTGCCGCGATCGATAGTTAAGAATATGACCTATGGTAAGCCGCATGGCGTAACATTCTCCCCCCGTTGAGAGGGTACCGATCAAACTAGCGAGGTGTGGTTGAGGTTCCCATCTTATTTCGTCTCGATGGCTAGTTGTTCGGGTTTCTCGAGATCGGGTTGAATTGGCAGTGGGACAAGCCTTTTGACGCCCCGATCCAAAATGCTCTTTGCCGTCTGAACTGTAGCTGTCCGGATGACACCATCGGCGCCTGGATGAACCTTGATAACTCGGCCCAGAAGCCAATGCATGGAGGAACGTTGTCCTCTCTGAGGATGACGATTGTGCCCTTTTGGATGCTGTGTCCACCCTTGCTCCATTTATTGCGGTTGGTTAGCTCGTTCAAATACTCCTTATGCCAGCGGTTCCAAAAATGTTGTTTAAGCTGTTGGATATGCTGCCATTTGGAGAGTCGGTTCGATGGAATGTCTCTGAAATCTCGATCACGTAAGCACATTAATGAATCGCCAATGAGGAAATGTCCGGGAGTGAGGGCTAGGAGATCATTTGGATCGGTGGAGATAGGAGTTAGCGGGCGGGAATTGAGGACTGCTTCTATTTCTATGATAAGAGTATTACGGTGTTAAGCTCATATGTTTCTGTTTCTCCACTCGCGCTGCGCCATAATATCCTTTGATATTTCCGATCCTCTGGTCGTACGAGGAATTGCCGATACATTTTCTCGATGTCGCCAGTGAGTACGTACTGATGAGCGCGGAATCTAATTAATATACAAAATAAATTGTGAATTGATTCGAGAATATAGGATTTTCCCCATTTTCATGATTATCGTGATTTTTGTATAAATATATTTTTTAAGATACTAATAATTAGGTACTTATAAATTAGTATTATCAATTATTTTGCATTTATAATTCCGCCTCTAGTATAAGTGTTAATTGAAAACTAACTTTATGTTTCAAAAAGTACTAGCAAAGTCGTTGAGTAACAAGCCACTGATGCTAACACAAATAGCATTGTCGTAATTAAATATTTCTAAATATTCATTTTTCATTTTGAACCTGTAGAAACAATTTATTATATATACTATTAGCTAAGTAATTGCATATTTAATTAAGTCGAAATATAAAACTTAGTTATTTTAATAATTTAAAAAATAAAAAACTGACAAACATTTCAATTTAATTTATGGTTGGAACAAAAGACAGTTATTCTTCATTAATTGAAATATTGCAATGCAGAGTACTTTCCAAAATACGCCGAGAGTATTCCTGATGGTGAAACGAGCGTTGCTTCATCGAACGCAGCTAAAGAAAACAACATCTATGTAGTTGGTGGTACGATGCCTGAAATAGAGGGCGCTAAATTGTACAATACCTGTACTATTTGGGGTCCCGATGGAACTTTGATAGCAAAACACCGAAAGGTAAGTAATATATTCCTTTATGGCTTTGAATTTGAAAATATTGGGGTGAAGAAAGTGACTCTATCTAGGAATAATTTAGGAATATACATATGTACATACGTATACTATAACCAATTCTATAATTTACGGTTTATAAAATACGTTATGATACGGGAAACGCCCATTTTTGTTGTAATGTGTTTGTTGTTGTATAAATTTTTCACATACTTAAAATATTATTATACTTATTTTTTCTCCTTTTTAAACATTATTAAATGATAAGATTTTTTAATAAAGAAAGTGATAAAAACGCTGTCAGTTATTAAATAAAAAATAATTAAAGTTTAGGAGTTGGTAACTTTGATATTAAATTACAAAAGTTGCAGCAATAGAATTAGCGACCACATTTTTATGTTATTAGGTACATCTATTCGACATCGACATTCCTAATAAGATTACTTTTCGAGAGAGTGATTCACTCAGTCCTGGTAACTCCCTAACGACGTTCGATGTGAAGGGCTGCAAAATAGGTATTGGCATTTGCTATGATATTAGATTCGAGGAAATGGCACGCATTTATCGGAACAAAGGTACAGTAACTTAATCGATCAATACTTAACTAGCAAAAAATTAAATATCTTTCTTAAATATATTCTATATAAAAATTAATATAATCTGTAACTCTGTATAAAAAGAAGCTTAATTTAAAAAAACCAGTATATTTGCTGAAAATGAAACAAATAAAAGAATTAAAAGCACAATAAGAGGACTGTCCTCGCATATTCAGAAATGATGGAATGTGAACCGTGCAACTACGAAGTTAATTGGTATTCGGTGGCTTCATATTTCCTGCTTCTCTGGGTTAGGTTGCCAAATGCTGATATATCCAGCGGCATTCAATATGACCACTGGACCACTGCACTGGTCATTACTTCAGCGTTTCAGAGCGAATGATAATCAATTATACGTTGCCTGCATATCACCGGCTCGTGTTCCTTAAGCAAGTTACGTCGCATGGGGACATACACAGTTGACCAATCCCTGGGGAAAGATTCTTTACGATTTGGAAACTCAAGAGAATATGGCAGTCACCGATATCGGTAATTTACAGCTTAAAATTAAAAGCGAGAGATCCATGATGTAATTAATTTTTAGTCTCGTTAATTTATCGATTTAGCCATCTTCCTCTGTATTTGTTGAATTTATTAGTAAGCATTACTTATTACTTCGTATGTTTCTTTTTTCTATCAGATCTAAAAGTTGTTGAGGAAGTAAGGGCTCAGATACCTACATTTTCTCAGAGACGTACAGATTTGTACGACACTGTCTGTAAGAAGGAGTAACTCTACACTAAAACAGAAAATGTTTTTTTATAATATTTCTACTACGATATCCTTTTTTTGTGAATTATTACTAATTTCTTATCATTTGTACTAAATGAATGACTCAATTAAGAAACCAAAACGTTATAAATAATAATCTGTATATCTTGTGTATCAACATGTAATTGGATATTATAATAATATAGGAATGCTATAATAATATAGGATAATAATATAGGAGAATAGTAATATAGAAAAAAACTACATGCTTTTAAACACCTTTAATATCGATCACATAAATTGTTATAATTCACAATGATTACGCATACATAAAAGACCCCTTGATAGTAAAATTTACGATCAAAAGGCAATTACGTATCGTTTAACAACATTTAATTTATAACACCTTTTAAACATTTAGACAGATTAACACATAACACTTCTTATATATAAACATCAATTCGAAGTTATCAGCTTGGAGAAATTGGTCGATTAATACCTGTAGATTGTCTGTCTCGATGAAAGACTTAAAGAGAGCAAAAACATGATAATGCCGCTAATATAATATTCCTTCTTTCTTGTATCTGTCTGCCTCTCAGGTCGTTTTACTAATTACAATAAGTAATTTCGCCTTCTTTGCGCTCTCTTTTAACGCATTCGAGACCGAAAGAAATTCATATCAGTCAGTAGGCAAGGGTATAGTATACATATTTTATATATAACTTATGTAGTAATGTATATATCATGTTAATTTCATATTTTTTTCAATATAGAATTATTATATATATATATGACTGTACATAATACATTATAGAATAACATAGTATATAATTTTATATTTTAAAAATATGAGGCATACTATTTAAGATTGTCATCGATTTAAAATCAAAGTATGAAAAGGATACCCTGGAGAGAGTAAAACACAGAATCATTCTAACTAAACATTCAGATCGTACCGACACCTAGGTATCGTCTTACAATTAAATCTCGGTCTCGAATGGATTAAAATGAAATACATACTTGCAGCTTCAACATCTTCAATATCGAGAAGATTCAAACTTTACAAATAAATGTAAATTGCGATGTAAAACAACGCGATGTAAAAAGGGAAAAAGGAGGAAAGAAGGAACAGGGAAGCAAAGAGAAGAAACGAATTTTCATTTTCTCTTGCCAGGAATATAAGATGCTAAGTAATCTTCCTAAGTAATCTCCTCCAGCTTTTTCTAGTTTGATCAATAATTATTAGTACATGTTAGGAAAACAAATAGAATTTTTGTTCTCAAGCGAGGGTATAATCTAAATTTTGTATGTACACAAAAATGTTAAATATCTGTAATATACATGGTATAAATCAATTTTTTTACATAAAATTATATTGTATAGGCTATTGTTATTTAAACATTTTAAATTGGATGAAGAAAAAAAATGACGCAAATAAAACGTAGGACATTTTAATTAAAGAGACTAATATAGAGATTTATCTACTTAACTGTGATTAAATCATCTCCACTTAACGCTCTACCTCTTCTATTAATTATGCTTCGTTAAACTATGATTACAGAGGATGGGTTTTTTGATAAAATGACATTCTGACAAATATATATAGATCGATATATATAGATATAGATAGACAAATATATAGATTCTTACAACAGTAGTTATGAATGAACAGTAGTTATTGTATCAATTCCGTTCTTCAGAAGCTTCATTTGTGAAAAGACAATTCGCCAGAATATGGATTCACTGTAGTTATAGCTATAGGATTTCAATCTAGTTGACAGACTTGCTTTACGTAGAGAATATCTGTCTCTTGTTCTACCTTATCGCGATTCTCTCCTCATCTCTCCTCATCTTATACGCTTTGTCGAGCAAAGTAATATTGGCATATATCTCGGCTCTGGTTACAATCATTAGTTTCCGCCTAAACGGTTAGAATCACATAGCTCGCGCTCTACTCTCGTTTATTCAACATTCAGGCCATATGGTCGCATGCGACGAGTTTTATGTTAATTCCGACCGATTACAATACCTTTCTTTCGTTTACAAGGAACGACGAGACTGGCAGTTGCGTGATTTCCAATGCAAAAGCCGCGATATCTGCACGATAACCTAACCTCAACCGATTTTGTTGTACTATTCTTACGTGGACTTCGTTTGTACCACTTTCGTAACAAAAATAGAATACGTAGAACACAGCATTCCGTTATGCGATATTGTCGATTCCTAACATCCGAAAAATCAGAGATAATTATTTCCCTACAGTTGTACATTTGTGTGAAAAATTACGAACGTAAAGTTGTTTGGTGCATGCACAGTCCTCCCCTCCGCTGCATTTGCGTGGACATGCTAGAAAGATTCACTTTTCCACGGTGAAACTGTATGTATTATAATTTCATTTTTACAAAGGTCGAACATCCTACTATGCATAAATTTAATATTAATATAAGCAGGTTTCGTGTTAAGTATTACATCTGACGTATAAGCACACGTGTGTACGAGCCTTGGTTTTAAATGTCTTATAGTAGACACCGAAAAGATTATTCAGTTGGATATCTGACTCAATATCAATATTTTACTAGGAGATAACATGTTAAGAACACGTTGGTGGATGGCATGGGAGATGATGAATGAAGACATACTTCTGTGAGATACATAAAATAGTAGTCAGAACGTATTTTGGCGCTTGGGGACAGCAACAGCTTTTTTTTTTTTTTATTTATTTGTTGGAATTACAATCAATTCTCGCGTTGAGAATTTTCAGTAATTTTTCTGGCGTGGCGCAGTGACATGGCTGTTTATTTACAATAAGTTAATACTTATTATAGATAGGTATAATTTATAAGTATTATAAGTAAGTGCATTAGCTTAATTTGGATAATTAAATGAATCTAACGTTTAGGTCTAGCGGGTAGTGCCTCTTCAGCCTGCGAATCTGGTCCGTCGTATCGAGTAGTCCAGTGATTAGGGGGTTTCGGTGTTTCTTGACTCTTTTGCTATATCTGTCGCTATATTTTGCTATTTCCTCTTTGACTGTAGGTATCTTGAGGTCGCGATGGATGGTTTCGTTGGTAACATACCAAGGTGCGTCTATTAAGGCTCTTAGCGTTTTCGATTGGAATCGTTGTAGTATTTCGATGTTGGAGTTACTTGCTGTTCCCCATCGCTTCCTATATCCCTATATTCCGTACTTGCTTCGCTTGGTACTTTTATAATTTTCGCAGTTACAATAAAAAATTTAATTCTTAACAGATTAAAGATTTAACCTCTTGCTTTATAGTGTACAATAATTTTTTTTTTTTTTTTTTTTTGTATAGGTTATGTGATCCATAGTTTGAGTAAGCAGTACACACACACACACACACACACACACACACACACACACACACACACACACACACACACACACACACACACACACACACACACACACACACACACACACACACACACACACACACACACACACACACACACACACACACACACACACACACACACACACACACACACACACACACACACACACACACACACACACACACACACACACACACACACACACACACACACACACACACACACACACACACACACACACACACACACACACACACACACACACACACACACACACACACACACATTTACGTGACAAGCTTTCATTTCAATCTATATTTAAGATTAATATTTTATCAGTTTCTGTTCGTAACAACATCGAAGTAGTCAATAAGTTTGAGGAGTATAATTAAGGAAGCTATGAAGCAAGAGGTTAAGAACAAATTCTGAAAGAGGTTATGTACAACTCAGTAGTACTGCTTTACATTACTTTGCGAATTACTTTTCAAGCATAAAAATAGTTTAACAGCCACTTATAGTTACTTCCTTACCATTACATTCATTAAATTCGTTTGATTTTGTAAACTAAATAACCACGCTGACCAGCCTCTTATTTAAAATAGAATTATTTTGTCATATATCCAACAGTTTACTTTCTCTTCGTAAATATTATTAATAATTTTATCAATTTCGTATACTTCCATCCTTCGTATAAGTGACAATAAATCAGAAGAGCTTCATAGCAATATTGAACAACATACAGTCAACTACAGCACCATTAGATACATCCACCATACAGTCAACTACAACACCATTAGATAACAGCAATACAATAGATTATTATTTTCTACGTGTCATTGATTCATCATCATCATTTTCCATTTTTTTAGCATATGTAAAAACGTATCTGACGTAATCTTACCTCGCTCTTTGAGTACAAAAATCCATTCAAATGAAACAAAGGGAAAAGAAATAAGAAAACAAACACTCACATACGAATCTTCATTACATAACTGTATGTACTCCTCGAGGTATAATTACTCAGACACGTTACAGCGTACCTTCTTCGTTCCCTGATGGCTGATGTTGATCGTTGACGTTTATAGTGAAAGAATTTCGTCAACGGCGCCATCTGGATCCCTGTTGAAAAATTAAACTAGCCGCAACAGCACCATTAAGCTCATCACCCAGAGTAGCTTTTGTTGCTGAGTCGTGGAGGAATTATTATCATCAACGACATAAACTTTACCAGTTCCGGTAACGTTCTTCAGGTGATCCAGACATTCGAAATCACAACATTCTTTTCCAAGGCGAAATTTTCTGCATGGCTGTAGTAAAAAGAAATCGATCAATTGTACAGATCAATCGTCACTCGACTGCTCGAGAATTCAGGTCATCCAGAGAATAGAATAGAGACGTGGAAAAATGTAGTGCGATCATCGCAGTGGGAGGAAATAGGGGGATAGGGACCAAATGAATGAACGAGATGTTAAGGACAACTGACGATAAGTTCTTCTTTTGTCGGGAATTGCATGTTTGTGAATGGTTTGTGGGTGGTTAGGTGGAGAGAATTGAAGAGTTTGGAGGTGACTGGAAGAGTGTTTTGGGCAAGGTAGATTGCAGAATGGTTGCGGTAGCATTGTGTTAATTATGGGTTTGTACATGTAATCTTTGTATGTATCACTACATACAACCTAACGTATATTTTTAATAATACATCAGAGTTTTAGTTATTTCATAGCTATGAATTTTATACTCTATAATCTTGACGTTTTATTTCACAGAAGCGTTTGAATATCCATAAAAATTAAATGAACCAATGTATTCATTATCTTATAGAGAAGATATATTATTTTTAATTATGTTCCAATTATTTATCATGATCCTGATTTCCTTATTCTGAAAATTTGAAAGGAAGTTTTGTAGTTTGATACTTTCAGCGACAAAGGGTCAATATTGCTTTAGTATATTTCGTCACATATACATGTATATCTATATGAATTGAGGACTGCTTCTATTTCTATGATAAGAGTATTACGGTGTTAAGCTCATATGTTTCTGTTTCTCCACTCGCGCTGCGCCATAATATCCTTTGATATTTCCGATCCTCTGGTCGTACGAGGAATTGCCGATACATTTTCTCGATGTCGCCAGTGAGTACGTACTGATGAGCGCGGAATCTAATTAATATACAAAATAAATTGTGAATTGATTCGAGAATATAGGATTTCCCCATTTTCATGATTATCGTGATTTTTGTATAAATATATTTTTTAAGATACTAATAATTAGGTACTTATAAATTAGTATTATCAATTATTTTGCATTTATAATTCCGCCTCTAGTATAAGTGTTAATTGAAAACTAACTTTATGTTTCAAAAAGTACTAGCAAAGTCGTTGAGTAACAAGCCACTGATGCTAACACAAATAGCATTGTCGTAATTAAATATTTCTAAATATTCATTTTTCATTTTGAACCTGTAGAAACAATTTATTATATATACTATTAGCTAAGTAATTGCATATTTAATTAAGTCGAAATATAAAACTTAGTTATTTTAATAATTTAAAAAATAAAAAACTGACAAACATTTCAATTTAATTTATGGTTGGAACAAAAGACAGTTATTCTTCATTAATTGAAATATTGCAATGCAGAGTACTTTCCAAAATACGCCGAGAGTATTCCTGATGGTGAAACGAGCGTTGCTTCATCGAACGCAGCTAAAGAAAACAACATCTATGTAGTTGGTGGTACGATGCCTGAAATAGAGGGCGCTAAATTGTACAATACCTGTACTATTTGGGGTCCCGATGGAACTTTGATAGCAAAACACCGAAAGGTAAGTAATATATTCCTTTATGGCTTTGAATTTGAAAATATTGGGGTGAAGAAAGTGACTCTATCTAGGAATAATTTAGGAATATACATATGTACATACGTATACTATAACCAATTCTATAATTTACGGTTTATAAAATACGTTATGATACGGGAAACGCCCATTTTTGTTGTAATGTGTTTGTTGTTGTATAAATTTTTCACATACTTAAAATATTATTATACTTATTTTTTCTCCTTTTTAAACATTATTAAATGATAAGATTTTTTAACAAAAGAAAGTGATAAAAACGCTGTCAGTTATTAAATAAAAAATAATTAAAGTTTAGGAGTTGGTAACTTTGATATTAAATTACAAAAGTTGCAGCAATAGAATTAGCGACCACATTTTTATGTTATTAGGTACATCTATTCGACATCGACATTCCTAATAAGATTACTTTTCGAGAGAGTGATTCACTCAGTCCTGGTAACTCCCTAACGACGTTCGATGTGAAGGGCTGCAAAATAGGTATTGGCATTTGCTATGATATTAGATTCGAGGAAATGGCACGCATTTATCGGAACAAAGGTACAGTAACTTAATCGATCAATACTTAACTAGCAAAAAATTAAATATCTTTCTTAAATATATTCTATATAAAATTAATATAATCTGTAACTCTGTATAAAAAGAAGCTTAATTTAAAAAACCAGTATATTTGCTGAAAATGAAACAAATAAAAGAATTAAAAGCACAATAAGAGGACTGTCCTCGCATATTCAGAAATGATGGAATGTGAACCGTGCAACTACGAAGTTAATTGGTATTCGGTGGCTTCATATTTCCTGCTTCTCTGGGTTAGGTTGCCAAATGCTGATATATCCAGCGGCATTCAATATGACCACTGGACCACTGCACTGGTCATTACTTCAGCGTTTCAGAGCGAATGATAATCAATTATACGTTGCCTGCATATCACCGGCTCGTGTTCCTTAAGCAAGTTACGTCGCATGGGGACATACACAGTTGACCAATCCCTGGGGAAAGATTCTTTACGATTTGGAAACTCAAGAGAATATGGCAGTCACCGATATCGGTAATTTACAGCTTAAAATTAAAAGCGAGAGATCCATGATGTAATTAATTTTTAGTCTCGTTAATTTATCGATTTAGCCATCTTCCTCTGTATTTGTTGAATTTATTAGTAAGCATTACTTATTACTTCGTATGTTTCTTTTTTCTATCAGATCTAAAAGTTGTTGAGGAAGTAAGACAAGACGAAATTTTTTGCATGTCTGTAGTAAAAAGAAATCGAATCTGGTCCGTCGTATCGAGTAGTCCAGTGATTAGGGGGTTTCGGTGTTTGTTGACTCTTTTGCTATATCTGTCGCTATATTTTGCTATTTCCTCTTTGACTGTAGGTATCTTGAGGTCGCGATGGATGGTTTCGTTGGTAACATACCAAGGTGCGTCTATTAAGGCTCTTAGCGTTTTCGATTGGAATCGTTGTAGTATTTCGATGTTGGAGTTACTTGGACAGCAACAGCTGGTGATACTGTCATACACCTCCATTTATAAACTTTCGAAAATCGATGTGACCTTCAAACTTTAGTGTATTCTGTTTCACAGCACAAAATGTTTCCGAAACGTACGTTTATTGTTACAATAAACTTGACTAGTGGCTCTGAAATACTATCCTTGAAAAAACAATGGGGAAATTGGAGCAAAAGCAGAAGGAAATAAACAAAGACCTTGTTGGTTCGTAAAAATAAAATATGCTACAGGAAAAACTTTTTCCAACGGATTGAGATGCGACAAGCTTTAAAAGCTATGACGCGAATCGAGCGTTTGTCTACAAGAGCGCATTTTCGGTGGATATATATGTCGGAATGACATTGGGGATAGGGTTGTCGGTGTTTGAGGAGTCTTCATTGAAGGTAGCCATCGTTGCGGTGTAACGAAGATACGATTTATTGACACAGGTATGAATAACACAGGTTTGACAATCTACCACGGCGGTGAGACGTCCGCGACACTAGTGACAATGGTCTCCGGTTCGATAACGAATCCGCGGCCAACGGGATGACAGATGGGCGTTCTCGCTGAATCTAAGTCTGATTCGTAAAAATAATTGCTGAGCGTAAAGACGTTACTCTTTGGTCGACGGGAGCGCGTAAAAGAATGCCCGTCCCGTCCCGATGATGCCACAGAGGAAAACTATAATGGGGTGTGTCTAAGGACACGAGATCATCGGATTCGTCGAGGAAAGCCTTCGTTTAGGAAGTAAGGGAAATTGACGTTGCTGCTAATTGGTCAATCTCCATATCGGTGGTTAGAAAAAGATGGTAGCCGCCCTCGAGGGAAAGTTGCTAGTGGGAGACGTCGCTCGTTGAAAAATATGTCTCCCCTATCTTCCCGTAGTTGGGACAAAGACTGTTTGTCTGTTTGAAGGACTTTAGTTAACTAAACCTTAAGATTTATAACGGGCCCTCGGGCTAGCCGAACATGTACTGCGGAGACGCATCGACATCTGGCAATCATCTTACTCGAAGAATAGGGTCTGCGTGTGGCGAGCCACGGGACAGAAACCGTGGGAATGTTTACTGTCGCGTGTCGCCACGAATATTTCTTTTAAGGAGAGCTATAGAATTACTCCATACCTTTGTTAGGCAAAGCGTTCATCCCTTGACCGCGGCTACGTTGGGCGACAGACTGTCACCTCGAGCCAAAGCTCACCGTCACTAATCTCGAACAATTACAATCGGATTGAATAACTACAATAGTTTAGTTACAGTTATAGTAGACTTTAGATTGCAATGTTGCGGGGCTATCCAAAGGTTCCGGTGTCCTTTCATCTCCGACATATAGATATACATGTATATGTGACGAAATATACTAAAGCAATATTGACCCTTTGTCGCTGAAAGTATCAAACTACAAAACTTCCTTTCAAATTTTCAGAATAAGGAAATCAGGATCATGATAAATAATTGGAACATAATTAAAAATAATATATCTTCTCTATAAGATAATGAATACATTGGTTCATTTAATTTTTATGGATATTCAAACGCTTCTGTGAAATAAAACGTCAAGATTATAGAGTATAAAATTCATAGCTATGAAATAACTAAAACTCTGATGTATTATTAAAAATATACGTTAGGTTGTATGTAGTGATACATACAAAGATTACATGTACAAACCCATAATTAACACAATGCTACCGCAACCATTCTGCAATCTACCTTGCCCAAAACACTCTTCCAGTCACCTCCAAACTCTTCAATTCTCTCCACCTAACCACCCACAAACCATTCACAAACATGCAATTCCCGACAAAAGAAGAACTTATCGTCAGTTGTCCTTAACATCTCGTTCATTCATTTGGTCCCTATCCCCCTATTTCCTCCCACTGCGATGATCGCACTACATTTTTCCACGTCTCTATTCTATTCTCTGGATGATCTGAATTCTCGAGCAGTCGAGTGACGATTGATCTGTACAATTGATCGATTTCTTTTTACTACAGACATGCAAGAAATTCCGTGTTGGAGAGCGATATTGCGAGTTCGAGTGCCTGGACCATCTGAAGAACGTTACCAGAACTGGTATAGTTTATGTCGTTGATGATAAGAATTCCTCCACGACTCAGCAACAAGAGCTACTCTGGGTGATGAGCTTAATGGTGCTGTTGCGGCTATTTTAATTTTTCAACAAGGATCCAGATGGCGCCGTTGACGAAATTCTTTCACTATAAACGTCAACGATCAACATCAGCCATCAGGGAACGAAAAAGGTACGCTGTAACGTGTCTGAGTAATTATACCTCGAGGAGTACATACAGTTATGTAATGAAGATTCATATGTGAGTGTTTGTTTTCTTATTTCTTTTCCCTTTGTTTCATTTGAATGGATTTTTTTACTCAAAGAGCGAGGTAAGATTACGTCAGATACGTTTTTACATATGCTAAAAAAATGGAAAATGATGATGATGAATCAATGACACGTAGAAAATTATAATCTATTGTATTGCTGTTATCTAATGGTGTTGTAGTTGACTGTATGGTGGATGTATCTAATGGTGTTGTAGTTGACTGTATGTTGTTCAATATTGCTATGAAACTCTTCTGATTCATTGTCACTTATACGAAGGATGGAAGTATGCGAATTGGGAGAAGTCAGGTTGAGAGATGCAAGATTTATACGCTCGTTCTGTCAGTTATCCCAGTGTCTGTTACGCGATAGAAAATGAACGAACTGAATAATAAATGCATTATCGGCATGAAGATTGCTTGATGTAGGCCACCGCTTTTTTTCTATCCTTCCGATACCATTTTTCTTTTTTTTCTTTTTTTGCGAAACACTTTGCTAGTCGTGAGAAGCAGCAATTCCCTTCTGCGAATCAATTACGGTTCACGAGAAATTGTATTATAGCCTGGAACGTATTCAAATTATCTTCAATTATTCTCGGCTGTTTCCATTTCCATTCGTCTCTTACGTAAGTACTCGTTTGATGTACGTACATAGTGAGACAATAATCGTTAACACCTTTAATGTCTTCAGTATTATAGAATAAGACGCGAAAATACGTTGAAACCTGACTTTTAGATTCGCGAGACTCTATAAGGCTTCGAAAGTCTCTTGTTTCAGGCCGAATAAAAAATTGTAGATGAAGAATTACATTGCGAGGTCTGTTAAGGAAAATTTTAAATCGTATCGTTGTAATAGGATTATTTCAGAGAGGGAAATTACGTGTTGCGTGCGAAGCCACGAGCTTTCTTTCAGGCTAATATACATAATTGTCCTATCGAACTTTCCATCTAAACCGTTGCGCTCACACGTGGATTTTGCATTTCAATTTTCTTACTTACAGTCCAGTCCAGTGAGACCAAGTTAAATTTTTCAGCCCTCCGAGGTAGAATATGTTTTATAGAGAGACGTACAACGCCATGAAGGGGAGACAGATCAATAAATTGGGTTATCTTTAAATTACTGACAATCATTTCATCGACGCGGTTTCACCGACACCGAGTCCCCCGGCAACGTCTGTCAAAGCTTATTTACCGATACACTGAAATCAACCACAATCATTTTACCGACCTCTTCCTTTGCTGACAGTTATTATACTCGCTGTCATATGTTATCGTTGATTATACATCTTTATTTACAAATTCGTTCCTGTGTATAACGAAACAAAGGAAGAAACGAAAATGATACGTTTCATGACGCATTGTTAAATTATTAATTAACGAGAGTTACATATCTACATGAATGCTTTGAAATGTCAGTTATAATTCATGAAAATGGATACAAGCCATTTTACTATACATAAATAGAATTATAAAGACATGTTACGTACTAATGCTTTTACGAAATATATTTCTGTATACGTTTGACGTTTCTGTATTATTCCTTATGTGCTTTCTGCTCTTGTGTTTAGCTCGTCGGAAGTAAAAATACGTTAAGCGAATCAGCTAATCTATTCGAGCGTTTCAACGGCTCAGTCTTCTCTTATGCAACTACCAAAAGAGAAGATAAGTCTTTGGTTATACAACATTTCATAACGTCCAAAGTAACGGGGCACTAATTAGTTGCAACTTTAAGACAGACCAGATATCAGTCATCGTCCGTAAATACATTTATTACGATCGTTTAAAGTTTAAAGAAACACCGTTATAAAGTCGTAATACGAGACAAAGCGAAGAGAAAGTAAACTGTTGGATATATGACAAAATAATTCTATTTTAAATAAGAGACTGGTCAGCGTGGTTATTTTGTTTACAAAATCAAACGAATTTAATGAATGTAATGGTAAGGAAGTAACTATAAGTGGCTGTTAAACTATTTTTATGCTTGAAAAGTAATTCGCAAAGTAATGTAAAGCAGTACTACTGAGTTGTACATAACCTCTTTCAGAATTTGTTCTTAACCTCTTGCTTCATAACTTCCTTAATTATACTCTTCAAACTTATTGACTACTTCGATGTTGTTACGAACAGAAACTGATAAAATATTAATCTTAAATATATATATATATATATATATATATATATATGTACTACTCACTCAAACTATGGATCACATAACCTATACAAAAAAAAAAAAAAAAAAAAAATTATTGTACACTATAAAGCAAGAGGTTAAATCTTTAATCTGTTAAGAATTAAATTTTTTATTGTAACTGCGAAAATTATAAAAGTACCAAGCGAAGCAAGTACGGAATATATGCGGAATATGAATCGCTCAACTAACCAAAGAGCGGCTCAGTGACAAAATTAGTAAAGTAAAGACCACAAATATTACAACATTATATTCTACCACAAAATAATTCTCTATACAAAAAAGGTACACAACGAATCGATTTTTCACAACGATAAGAGTCAACAGAACCAATCAAGACCAGACGAGACTCTCATAAGACAACGATATCAGAGGGATCAAATCAGCGACTTCAATCTATGTTACAGAGTATAGTTATCAAGAAAAATTGCTCTTTTCATGAAAAGTATGGTAATGATACTCTTATAACACATTGTATATCTGGCAGTCGGATGTGCCCGTGGCCATCGGAAATGTAAAGACGACGCTTTTAGAAAGTGATAGCGCCATCGCGTATTAAAAACGCGTTAGAAGAAGGACGGTTTCGCTATCCAAGGCGAATCGAAAAGTGTGCGTGTTGCGAGAATCAGAGTTGATCGAGACGTCGAAGCATAGAGTCGTTAGAATTGAGTTGCGAGTGTTGTCGAGTGTTAGAGTTGCTAGTGAGAGAGAGAGAGAGAGAGAGAGAGAGAGAGAGAGAGAGAGTTACCAAATAGTTGTCAAGTTATTTGTTGTAAATACGAGCGTTGCATTTAGTTTTCCTGTTAATCAAACATCGTTTCTCTGTCTAACTAATATCTGTATTTTCAATCCATTATTAATATATTCCGATATTACAAGTGGGGGCTCGTCCGGGATTGAATAAGACAGAGAAACGATACGATTTAACGGAGCTATTTCTGCGGGAGTAGAAAAGAATAGAATAAAATGGCAAACGTTGAAGACGAACGATTGTCGGGTGAAGAGGATTTGACGCTGGAGGAGCTGAGGAGTAAGCTCGCACAGATGAATCTGCCTATATCCGGTGCGAGATCAGTGCTGGTTGCCAGGTTGAACAGAGCGTGCAAACCTGGTCGATCTACTCCTAAGGATTCGAAGCGTGGCGAAGAACCAACAAACCAGCGAGATCTAAGAAGCAAGCAGAGAGCCGAACGCAGTCAAGAGGGAGAGGAAGACCTCGAGAAGCTGAGGACGAAAGAGCTGAGAGCGCGTCTCGTTAGCTTGGGGTTGAAGGTAACGGGAAGAAAATCCGAACTACGCGCGCGGCTACAGGCGGCCCTAGAAGGAGACGATGTATCGTCGGAAGAAGAGAGCTCCGACGAAAGTGAAGGCGAGGACGATAAACAAGGCGCGCGAGAATACAGGAGAGGCACGCGAGCGGTGTATCAGGACCGCGATGAGTAGCAGCAGAAGGTATGCGTCGGTTCGATGTTGAGTCTTAAAGACGTGGAAGACTCATTAGAGAAATTCAGCGGGGATGATCTGCTGAGGGTAAATCAGTGGGTGGAAGACTTCGAGGAAATGGCAGAAGTGTGGGGTTGGTCAGACGCCCACATGGTGGCCTATGCTAAGAAATTACTCGCAGGCTCCGCTCAGGCCTTCGTACGACAAAAACGATGCGCGAAGTCCTGGGCAAAGCTAAAAAAGGCGTTGAGGAATGAGTTTGAAAATGTAGTAAGCGACCAACAGATACATGGCGAGTTATCCCATAGAAAGAAGAAAGCAGATGAGAGTCTGCAACAATATATGTATCACATGTGCGGGATTGCAAAACAAGGAAGGGTTGATACGCAATCCTTGATAGACTACATTATTCAAGGCATTCCCGACGAGGTCGCGAACAAGACTGTGCTATACGGAGCCAGGAATATCGAGCAATTAAAAGAGCGTTTCAGGCGCTACGAAGCGATAAAAAGAGATATGGAGATGAGGACGAAATTTGAGGAGCCGAAGAGTAACAGGGTAAAGCCGGTGGCGAAGCTGTCCGAAACCGAGAGGAACAAGGAACCCGGTCGATCTGGAGATGCGAGGAAGACGCGATGCTACAATTGCTTCAAATGTAGGGAGTACGGACACATCGCATCAAGTTGCGACAATTTGGGTGAGCCCTCAAAAAAAGTTTACAGCGTGTTTCGGTCGTTACAAACAAGGCGTGGTAAGGATGTTAAGATGGAAAATTTCAAATTGAGCGCGTTGATAGACACCGGTAGTGAGCTGACTCTAATGCGAGCAGATCAGCATGTGAAAATCGGAGCGCCCAGATTAAGTCGGGAAATCGTTGGATTTGGCGGTGTCGGTTCCGGAAGGAATTTTACGCTCGGGAAATTTTCCACGAACATTATTATAGACAATGAGTCGTACTGTATAACCATACACGTAGTTCCAGACACAGTGATGCAACATTCGCTTATTATTGGCGCAGACTTTTTGGACACTGTTGAAATAAGTATAAAAGGGGGAGAATCTTTTATTAGTAGAATAAAGGACGAAAATCCCGATGAGTGTCCGGAAGTCCTCAAGATAGATGTAGAGACACAGGCGAGTGAGATAGATTTGTCACACGTTAAGGACATGCAACATAGGCTAAAAAGAGATTTGAAGAGAACCAAAGCATTGCTAAGAGACGCTCAAACGATGCTGGAGAGATCGAAAGGTGACTCGACGGGTAAAGCAGCTTTACGACAGCTGAAGAACCAGTTAGAAGATGCAGAATGCGCTAGAGCAGTTGCAGTTAAAGCGAAACAGGCACTGGAGCAAGAACCGAATGAGACGCAGGCTTCGTTGCAGGAAGTACTGCGGCAACGTTCCGAAGCAGAAGATCGTGTTAATGTAGCTAGTCGCGAACGAACTGAGCTACTGTCGCAATTGGAAGAAAATAAAGAAGAGTTAGCAGAAGTTTTGAAGAAGTATCGGGCAGCTGTGCAGCAAGTGTCGGAGGAACGGAGAATAGTGGCAAGACACGTGGTGATTGGTAAAGTGGACCACGAGATGGTGTCCTCGTCGGATTCTTGCGGCCAGCAGGAGGACTTAGCGAACATCACGAGGAGGAAGAATCTGGCTAAACAACAGCAACAGGATGTTGTTGATGATATTTGCGAATTTACTGAGAAGGATAGCGTTGCGGATGTGAGGGTTGTTTCAAGTTTTCGGATAGACTCGAAGAGAGTGAATGCAAGGCGAACGAAAAGACAAGGGAAGTCGCACGTGCGGAATCCCTCCAATAATATCGATATACAGAGGATGTGGATGACGAGGACGACGATGGGATTGTCGAGGACACGATGAACGTGAAGACCTTCGAAAAAGAAGAGATCATAGTCTCGGTAGATGGTAAGTTGTTAACGTCTTCCATGTACGAACCGAGCCTACGAAAATGTCACGATGCTGCCACGACGATCAAAGCCCCTGACAAGAGTGAAATGGGTAAACAAACAACGGAGAGGAAGATAGAGGAAGAGCGAAAGAGGAGCAGTAGCATCGAGGACGAACAGGCCGCGGTGTTCCAAGAGGAACGAGATCAGCTGCGTGCGGACGCAAAGAGACGGATTGAGGAGATCCAAATCCGAAACAAGCGGGCGTATAACAGGAGACGCAAGAAGGCGACAGCATACAGGACGGGAGATCTAGTGGCAATCGAGAGGATGCAGAGGGGTCCCGGGCTAAAGCTGCATCCGAAGTTTCTTGGACCGTATCGGGTGATAAAAGTCCTGCGAAATGACCGATGCATAGTGCAGCGAGAGGGGGAGCACGAAGGGCCACGTACAACTTCCACGGCAGCCGATCACATGAAATGGTGGAATGCTGACGATAGTGATGTAAGTGCGAGCGGCGATGATGAGCACATCTGAGGGCAGATGTGATTGTCAGGAAAGGCCGATTGTAATATCGTAGAATAGCTTTGATTGGAGATCGGCTGAAAATAGAAAAACCGTGTACGTCGTGTTTCTGTGGTTCGTTTACATTTAAGAGTGCCTACGTGACTAAAGGCACGTAGTTGGTAGTTCTTACATAGGTATGAGGGAAACAATAGACAACGTTAGAAGAAGGACGGTTTCGCTATTCAAGGCGAATCGAAAAGTGTGCGTGTTGCGAGAATCAGAGTTGATCGAGACGTCGAAGCATAGAGTCGTTAGAATTGAGTTGCGAGTGTTGTCGAGTGTTAGAGTTGCTAGTGAGAGAGAGAGAGAGAGAGAGAGAGAGAGAGAGAGAGAGAGAGAGAGAGAGTTACCAAATAGTTGTCAAGTTATTTGTTGTAAATACGAGCGTTGCATTTAGTTTTCCTGTTAATCAAACATCGTTTCTCTGTCTAACTAATATCTGTATTTTCAATCCATTATTAATAAATTATAATTAATCGAACAAAATTACACCTTTAATATATTCCGATATTACATTACCGTGATGTAATATTTATCATGCTTATTTTGTACGTAAAACGAATCGTTGGAATATTCCCGAAGCTAACGAAGCATTTCCCAAAAGTTAAACCGAAGAGATTAACGCGAATAGTTAAGTGAAATTTTTCCATTAACTTGCTGACCAACCGGCAAATAAAAAATCATAAAAATTGTTTCAATGTGTTGAGGTCACGCATAACTTCTTTTTTCATTGACGATTACCAAACAGGTAAAATTTCGAAATTGTACGAAGGCCACGTGACCAGATCGTATTGGAATTTGAAGTGCATGGAAAAAGACAACTCGAAGTACAAACCTTGAGCTGTACTACTCGAAGTACAAACGTGAACTAATGGATGCAGAAAAGCAATTAACGCCAAACATCCGAACAGCATCTTGGAGCCCGTCATTGTTCTGAAATAAAAGAAGTGACGAATTAAAAAGACGCAGGACTAATAATAATAAAGGAAACTTAGTTCGTATTATAAATTGAATTTACATCAGAAAAGAAGCACGATCAAGCGAAACAGATCGTAGAAATGACAAATATCATCGATATACGTTTCAGTGTAATTTCACTTTTGAAAATTATTTAGTTTAATACGATCGTATTCATCGCTCCGAAACTTTCATTGTGCTGCAATTTGTGCTGCGTCTTTTTAATTTCTCTATCTTTCTGTGTTTTCGGAAAAATTACTTGAAAGATTAAGAATTGCTTGCCTTATTTTATTTTCGATTAGTTAGGATTTGATTATTCCAGGTAAGGTTTATTATTTATAACAGGTTTTATCACTTGTTTATTATTTAGGAGTTTGTTATTTTAGGATTAGTACCTTTTAGGATTTCTTATCCTTCGAGTTTCTGTTTCAGATATCTAGGTCTATTTCAAGATGTTTTATTACATTAGGATTATTTATTCGATTAAGATAATTTAAGAGTTTCACAATGTACAAAGAAATAATCGCGTGAAATTTAGATTTATGCTTTAAACGTATTAAACACGCGGTAATTTCAATGTCTATAGCCTCGAACGTGTTCTGATTAGTTGTGTCATTGTCTGTGACATTGAAATCACAAAAATCCATTGCAAGTGTGCTGTCATGCAATGTGGATGTAATTGGGTTTTTTGGGGTTAGGTTGGGGTTAGGTTGTATCATCTGATTTGTACAGTACTATTTTAACGCAAGGACAGGAAAGTTATTATATATTTCCCGTCCATTATTTGAATCGTTGTGAAGTGTAACGAATTATATTCGATTCGAGGAGATGTTAATGAATTACCCATTTCATATGTAATTACATGGAAATAAAAATCATTGCAAAAGTAATTGATCTAATGACAACGGAATTTCCAATATTTTTTTGTTTCGTCACCTCTTTTTCGTAATATATCTTTTATAGGTACGTGATTTATTAATCGTTCGAATGGAAATAATTATTCGTATAATATTCAAACGATTCTAGCCATAAAATAAATTAAAACGATACCTGTCAATGATATGCAATCTGCGTATGACGTCAACCTCGATCTATGCTTATACAAGAAATTTTATCAATCAATGACTAGATATACAATAATCAAATATTATAAAATTTCCTGAAAACCTTTAGGTGTTAATATCTTTAATATTTGCAAGTTATTGTTTAGCGCTAATTAGTTAGAATGTAACAAGTGGTGTACCAGAATTGAGATAATTAAGCCACACGAACAATCTTATTTAGATCTTTTTAATTTTTTAATTCTCTTTTGCTCTAATACTTCGTAAAATTAATCTTCATTAGCTACTACACTTCATAGAATAACAAGAGATAATTTTTCTTATATAACGTTTCATTCATAAAATCTATCATTAAAGTATATCTTCATAAAAATATCATTCCATACTAACGGTATATTTGGCGTCATACGAGATAACAGTTACCAGTGATGACATATGTAACTTTATAAAGATATCTCGTTTTATTATATATTAAAAGAATGTACTCATTGCTGCTATATTTCAGATGAAAAAAAGGAGGCAATGATTTTACAGTAAAATCGTTCGTTTACAACTGATTCATTTACATTTCATGATAATACTGTGCATTCTGAATATGCTATGATTTGGTTTAAAATAATAAATAGTCCATTCTTGCATACTATTGCTCCAGCTTTACTTGTATTTTCGATATTGGTATAAATAGAAAGACAATTAATGTCGTTCGAGTCTATTTTCGGATCATTTATATTACGTTTAATCCATATAGTTATCATATGAGACATAGTATCGTAAAATTTGGAAGAATAAAACGTTCGTACAGGAAGTACATTTTATAAGAACTCCAACAAATCTGCGTGTGCACCTAAAATACAAACTGATAGTGATAGTGATTGTTCATAAGTTTATATACATTATCTAATGTCAATCGAAGGTATCAATTCTTTTTCTCCATAAGAGTACTTTTTCATTTATATGTGTTCAAAAATACATGTGTTCAACCGTGAAGCATATGTCACCTACAACGAAAAAGAGTTTTCCTATACTTAATATTTCCTTTATATACCTATGAAAGTCTATTCTTCGCGTAGTATGAAATTATGAATAAATCTGGAATATTGTTCAATCTGAAAAGAAAAATAACTTATTGACATCATTCATTGATACGAGATTCAGAATGTTTGTTTTGTCTTGCAGAAAAAGAAGGCAGCCCTCCCTTTCTTTTAATGTGAAATAGAAAGCGAAAATTTGAAAACAGATTTTTTGG
Source organism: Bombus huntii (assembly GCF_024542735.1). NCBI lineage: Eukaryota > Metazoa > Arthropoda > Insecta > Hymenoptera > Apidae > Bombus > Bombus huntii. Next base: position 23,875 of record NW_026099410.1, read on the forward strand.
AAATTTACTTGCAAATATCGTTTTCAATATCGTGATTTTCTTCCCAATGGTACTGTACTTTCAAATTTTCCAGTATCCCTCTAAAAACAAAAAGTCGAACCTCGTTATTGTTAACGTAGGTATTACAAGGAAGCGAAGTATTAGAAAGCAGCTCCTTTTTATTATGGATTTCTCTATAATCATGTAAATAAGAAATTCCGGAAATTTTTTCCTCAAGAATTTAATTCTTGTGTTTTGATTGATAATTATTACACTGCATACTAACTTTTCGCATACTGTTCGCGTCTAACAGTTTCCTAATAATAACTACTTCAAAATTACATATGTTCTTGCACGAATTCAAAAGTACGTATGATACAATTACAATTGATTCTAAAATAATAATTATTTAAAGATATTAAGATACTAATTAAACGTTTCACTGTATTTCAAAATCTGGAACAACAAATTTTTATTTATAAAAAATGAAACTGTCTTTATATATTCTTTGTCATGATGCTATTTCTTATTACCGTGTCGACATTTTTTAAAATTCATTTTGTTATCTCTACGCAATAGGAAAATTCATATACTGCTTAATATTTTTTGCATATTATCCATCCACCGCATGATATCTTCTGAAAAATCAAAATATTAATGTTATATTATTACAATGCTTCTTAAATATCAATTTTTGACAAATTTGAAATCCAATATATTTTGCACAATTATTATTTATCAAAAAATTCCAAGTTAGTAACTTTCTTTTCAAATGGCAAATAACATATACTTTGACTTACCTGTAAGTTTTTGTTCCTAATCATCATTTCCTCTTATAGAACATCATTATTGTTCTTATAATTACTACCAGTGTCATAGATATTGTAGTGGCTACAACTGAATTAATAGAAAATGATAAATAACTGTGTATAACACTAACACATAATTGTGTATAACAATGACACATAACTTTTACTTACATATCTGTCGATAAGGGATTACTTACTGTGATATCCTGTTGATGTTTCTTAAGGCACTTGATTAGGTGCGATACGGTATCATTCCTTATGGTATACTGTAGATAAGTATTTTAGAAAATAACAAGAATAAATCTAAATTATTCAGAGGTTCCAGTTTCGGCTTAGACATAAATACAGGACCATTTGCAAAGAAGAAAGGGTGCGTTTCTACAGCCTCGTTATAGTAACCATGAATACCAATCTCTGAATTACTGGTTACTAAACATAAATATCCTATAAAATTTAATATATTTCTTTAATTTTTAATACATACATGAGTTAGTAGTTCTAAATTATGAATCATCCTACCTGTGATATTACGCTTTTCCTTATAATATCATCACTCGAGTGAACAACATTAAGATCATGTAAACCATGTCATCCTATCTTACTGTGAAGATACTTAGTTATGTTATCTAACATTATAAAAATATCATCAAATTCAAGTCCTTTTATTCACATCACATGGCCACGACGATCTGGTTCTTCGTTATATAATGTTCTAAAATTTGTCGTATATATAGGATGTACAAACCGTGATATCAAGGTATCAGTTCTTCCTTCCCAAGGGACAGTTTCATTAAAATTCTGATAGAATTAAAAATTAATTATTAATATTCTAACAATCATATATGTTAAATACGTTATAGTCAACGATATATACCTGAGCGAATGTAGGGGTGATTCCTTGATAATTATAAATGTCATCAGCCCACATCATTGTGCCACTTCTTTGTACTCCAGCCTCTAGATTAACAGCCTAAACAAACATACGAAATTTTATAGAAGCTGTACAAAATATAGTATATATGCGCAATATTGAAGCGTTCAAGGGGATATAAAGGTAATGTACATCACATACACGTGTACTCTCATGCAACAAAATACAATTAGATTTAATAGTATAAGCTCTTTTATTCATCATAATAGATTGGAAATTTAAGTGTCTTACGAGGGTGAGTAAAAAGTTACCCGCTCTGTCGGTGTAGAATTTATTTTAAGCAATTGTCAAAAAAGACATACATCATTTTTTGACATAATCACTCGATTTCTGTATACACTTTGTCCATTTGCCGAAGGACCTTTGTATTTTCTCATTAAAAAATGTTTTGGGCTGAGCTGCGAACCACGAATGCATCGTCGTCTTCACCTTTTCATCAGCTTTTTCGGCATCCATCTCGCACAAACTTTTTAAAATCCAAATCTGTCGTGCACTATTGCATAAGCAGAGCCGTGGCTGATTTGCAAATGATTTGCCACATTATCCAGTGTCACTCGTCTATTCCATAGAGCATAAGTTCATGAGCACGTTCAATGTTGTCATCGTGGATGTGGACGGGCGTCCAGCTGTTTTTTCATAACACTCGTGCGATCTTCTTTGAACTTTTGTGCCCATTCAAACACACTTCGTGACAAAACACTTTCTCCATAATGTGCATTAAATCTTTGATAAATATAGGCATCAAACATAACCTCCGACCACAAGAAACGAATCACAGCATCCTGCACTGTTTTCCTGCAAATCACCATTGCAAAGCGCCATTACTCGCGCAACGGTCACAAACGAATTGACGTAACACAAAGAAACCTGCGCAGCAGCACTGAACAGATATTGACGTCATACGAAGAGTGCAGATGGATCAATACGGTCGACAGAAGTTTTAACTATCTGGAGTGCGGATAAATTTTTACTGAGAGTCGTATAGGAATCTATAATCTGTAAGTACACCTTTGGCTGAATGGAAATTTCTCTTACATATAGTCAAAAATGCTGAAACTGTGTATTGAATTGGAAAGTGATAAAAAATAAGTGAAGTTTCGAGGTTGCATGTGATTGCATGAGTACACAGGACGTTTTTAGCGAATAAAAAATAATTTTGAAAGACACGAGACTTATCTTGTATTTTATGCACTCTCTGTGTCCGAATTTCCAGAAGCTCTCTATCTTATGAAGTGTTTTAGATTAGCCGGAAAATTTTGTACGTACGTACAAGAAGTATACGATCTAAGTGGAATATTCCATTATTCTCTTGATACAACAGAAACGAAATTTACAGAACTTCTCAGAAAGTTGGTTTATTATTACCAAATTTATAGAATTAATATACGTTTATCATCTTTACATACCTAAGTCGTGGAGGTTTATCGTGCGTAAAAAATTAGTGTCGTTTCAAAGTTACATTTCGTACATTTTAAGCCTATAATTTGTAACGTACAAAACAATGTAAATTTGAGCTGTTTCTTATCTCCACAATAAGAAAATCCAACTTTACGTTTTTTACACAATGATATTTATGGAACAGTAATATCATATTATTGCATCGCTTGGAGAATGAAGTCAAGGTACGATGTGACCCTAGTGTAAACGCTGGGATACCCAGCTGTGCCGCACTTATAAGCATAAGACACAATACCTATTAAATACGAGGTTAATTCATGTTGTATCAGCAGTGGTCCGCCGCGGTCAGCCTGAAAGGATCGTTAAATTTTTAATCAAAGATACTGAAATATATCGATCGAATTGTATTGAAATTATACTTATATACAGTAATAATCTTCTATTGATTTGTGTATTGAAATACTCCAATTTATAACGTACATGTTATATGTATTTTGAGCAAAACTAAGATTAGAAGGAAATTAGATTAAATACCATAACGAGGTGTGAGAAGTGGGCAAAACTATTAAATTGTGTTTATCTATTATTTTTAATGTTTAAGACGTCGATTTGATGTTAATTCGAATCGACGTGTCTTCAGATACCGTATAGTTTGTAGTAACTCTGTAACTTAATTACCGTACAAGAATCCTCTCCACCCTGAGCATGTTCGGCGCATATTATACCATCAGTGATATCAGGTGCATTAGGAAATTTGGAATAAGCTATTTTGCATTCGGCGTTCTTAATCACTGGCATTTGTACTTCCATTAATGCATTACGTCGTGGTCGTCCTACGAAGAAAATAAGAAAGATATTTAAGACTGGAACTATTTAATTTTATTATAAAATTGATATCACTTACTATATCTTAATGCTCCCCATCCAGCAACAAGGGGGTTATAGCCGACGAAGTTGCTCTTTCGTAGGGGCTCTTTCGTACAAATGGGATATACGTACCCTGAAAAATAAAAAAATAAATGAAAATGCAGGAAACGAATGACCAAAAGTATGAGAAAGAATTATACACGCTTTATGACACAATATATGTGTACAGTAAGAAATTTCAGGATATGATACTTCAGTAATACTCAATAGCATATATATATATATATATATTTGAGGACTTACTCGAAAATGGCACCTCCTCCACCAATCTAAGAATGACAATATTATGATTGTGTATGTTTTCTATTCCATCCATATGTGCACAATGTGCTGCGGTCAAAACATGCCTAGCCGATATCAGGGAACCTCCGCACTTCCATAGTGGTTTGTCTGGGTTTCGGGGATTACGAAAACCTAATGCAGCGATCCATGGCCAAGCGCCTAAAATGCAATAGTCATAGTTGTGAATATACATAATTTTTTCTCACATAACGGGTAACAACGATTATTACCTATTCGATATTCGATCATACAGCAGACGATAAGTACATACGTACAAATACTCTGAAATAGAGATTTGATAAAGACAGAAATTAAATTTTTATTCCAGTGGAATACAAATTATTAAATAATTCTATATAATTTCTATTTGAACTATACTGAACTATAAAGTTCAAACGTGTAATTTCTGCCCTAACAGTTTTTGATCTCTATCCATATTATTACTCCTATATCAATTTTTTATTTCAAGCAAAAAGATACTCTTCCTAACATGAAGTAAAAGAAAGAAATAATTCAAGTTAATAAGTAAAGTTACTACCGATAAAATCATAGCATTATTATTTAGTCTAATTGAAATGTACATTGATGTGCTGTTTAATGCCTTTAAAGTTCATTCTTTGCAGTAAATGGCTTATTATTAATCGGAAAGAAAGACATAAAACGTACCAAGTTCAGCTGGTTTACCATCGACCACCCTGGTATGAGAGACGTTGCTAAAACCACAGTATGGTGGTCGCAAAGCCTTATACTTATACACAGTTTTTATTAAAATTTCTCTCTTCTCTTTGTTTGGATCGTTCGGACAGCAAACGATCGTAACATTGCCCTGGTATCTGCACACTGATCGTCTATAAAAATCGGTGGCTGTACGGTACTGTATCTGCCATATTTCTTGCAGAGGTTTACATTTTCTGTAGTCAAGGCACCTGCCTTCTTGATTGTCCGGTGTGGTACATTCTGGATCAAACAATTTTAAAACATTTATACAGTTCAAAGATGCGTAAGAAAGCGACACCGATTACTCAACTTTCGAAGTAAAAAGCCGATCAAGTCCACCGGATTGCCCTACAGACACGTATTAATCCGTAAGAGTGAGTCATCATGTTGATAATAATTATCTAAAGAAACTTTTCACGTGAAAATATAAAATTTTAATTGATTAGATATTGTGTTAGCCATACTTAAGAAAGAAAATGAAAATGAATGAAATGAAAGAAAAGGACTACCTTCAACCTCATTTTTTAAATAAACACTTTGTCAGTTTTTCGGTAAATAAATTCTTAGGAATTCAGGACAGTTTTTAGTGAATCATTTTGTTTCGACCGTTCGCGGAGAGACGCGATCGCGAGATAGCACGTCAACGAGAGTTGTAAGTTCCCATTACGATTAAATAATCGACGCCACGAACTGATCGATCCCCTTATTTCGATTATGATAATAAGGGTAGTTCAATGAAATTCCACAGAATTAACACAAATAAATTAATGTTTATTTCAACAACTTATTAACTAGAAAGATATAAATGGAACAAAAAAAATGTAACTGCGTTTTGGTTGATAAGTAATGCGCGACATACCACATGTGTTGACGGTTCGACTTCTCGAAAAGTTCTGAACGCCTTTCGATTTTTTTCGTTTTTTCTGGAAGGCGACCCCCACTACGTTCGGATCACGCCACATTCTTTTACTGCGAGGTAAAATACGGGCCACGAGTCGACGTTTCTGGAAGTCGCCCTGCTTAATGAACCATGTTTGTTTGCCGGGCAGACGCGACGATCCGTCTGCGACATTATAGTGCCGCGATCGATAGTTAAGAATATGACCTATTGTAAGCCGCATGGCGTAACATTCTCCCCCCGTTGAGAGGGTACCGATCAAACTAGCGAGGTGTGGTTGAAGTTCCCATCTTATTTCGTCTCGGTGGCTAGTTGTTCGGGTTTCTCGAGATCGGGTTGAATTGGCAGTGGGACAAGCCTTTTGACGCCCCGATCCAAAATGCTCTTTGCCGTCTGAACTGTAGCTGTCCGGATGACACCATCGGCGCCTGGTTGAACCTTGATAACTCGGCCCAGAGGCCAATGCATGGAGGGAACGTTGTCCTCTCTGAGGATGACGATTGTGCCCTTTTGGATGCTGTGTCCACCCTTGCTCCATTTATTGCGGTTGGTTAGCTCGTTCAAATACTCCTTATGCCAGCGGTTCCAAAAATGTTGTTTAAGCTGTTGGATATGCTGCCATTTGGAGAGTCGGTTCGATGGAATGTCTCTGAAATCTCGATCACGTAAGCACATTAATGAATCGCCAATGAGGAAATGTCCGGGAGTGAGGGCTAGGAGATCATTTGGATCGGTGGAGATAGGAGTTAGCGGGCGGGAATTGAGGACTGCTTCTATTTCTATGATAAGAGTATTACGGTGTTAAGCTCATATGTTTCTGTTTCTCCACTCGCGCTGCGCCATAATATCCTTTGATATTTCCGATCCTCTGGTCGTACGAGGAATTGCCGATACATTTTCTCGATGTCGCCAGTGAGTACGTACTGATGAGCGCGGAATCTAATTAATATACAAAATAAATTGTGAATTGATTCGAGAATATAGGATTTCCCCATTTTCATGATTATCGTGATTTTTGTATAAATATATTTTTTAAGATACTAATAATTAGGTACTTATAAATTAGTATTATCAATTATTTTGCATTTATAATTCCGCCTCTAGTATAAGTGTTAATTGAAAACTAACTTTATGTTTCAAAAAGTACTAGCAAAGTCGTTGAGTAACAAGCCACTGATGCTAACACAAATAGCATTGTCGTAATTAAATATTTCTAAATATTCATTTTTCATTTTGAACCTGTAGAAACAATTTATTATATATACTATTAGCTAAGTAATTGCATATTTAATTAAGTCGAAATATAAAACTTAGTTATTTTAATAATTTAAAAAATAAAAAACTGACAAACATTTCAATTTAATTTATGGTTGGAACAAAAGACAGTTATTCTTCATTAATTGAAATATTGCAATGCAGAGTACTTTCCAAAATACGCCGAGAGTATTCCTGATGGTGAAACGAGCGTTGCTTCATCGAACGCAGCTAAAGAAAACAACATCTATGTAGTTGGTGGTACGATGCCTGAAATAGAGGGCGCTAAATTGTACAATACCTGTACTATTTGGGGTCCCGATGGAACTTTGATAGCAAAACACCGAAAGGTAAGTAATATATTCCTTTATGGCTTTGAATTTGAAAATATTGGGGTGAAGAAAGTGACTCTATCTAGGAATAATTTAGGAATATACATATGTACATACGTATACTATAACCAATTCTATAATTTACGGTTTATAAAATACGTTATGATACGGGAAACGCCCATTTTTGTTGTAATGTGTTTGTTGTTGTATAAATTTTTCACATACTTAAAATATTATTATACTTATTTTTTCTCCTTTTTAAACATTATTAAATGATAAGATTTTTTAATAAAAGAAAGTGATAAAAACGCTGTCAGTTATTAAATAAAAAATAATTAAAGTTTAGGAGTTGGTAACTTTGATATTAAATTACAAAAGTTGCAGCAATAGAATTAGCGACCACATTTTTATGTTATTAGGTACATCTATTCGACATCGACATTCCTAATAAGATTACTTTTCGAGAGAGTGATTCACTCAGTCCTGGTAACTCCCTAACGACGTTCGATGTGAAGGGCTGCAAAATAGGTATTGGCATTTGCTATGATATTAGATTCGAGGAAATGGCACGCATTTATCGGAACAAAGGTACAGTAACTTAATCGATCAATACTTAACTAGCAAAAAATTAAATATCTTTCTTAAATATATTCTATATAAAATTAATATAATCTGTAACTCTGTATAAAAAGAAGCTTAATTTAAAAAAACCAGTATATTTGCTGAAAATGAAACAAATAAAAGAATTAAAAGCACAATAAGAGGACTGTCCTCGCATATTCAGAAATGATGGAATGTGAACCGTGCAACTACGAAGTTAATTGGTATTCGGTGGCTTCATATTTCCTGCTTCTCTGGGTTAGGTTGCCAAATGCTGATATATCCAGCGGCATTCAATATGACCACTGGACCACTGCACTGGTCATTACTTCAGCGTTTCAGAGCGAATGATAATCAATTATACGTTGCCTGCATATCACCGGCTCGTGTTCCTTAAGCAAGTTACGTCGCATGGGGACATACACAGTTGACCAATCCCTGGGGAAAGATTCTTTACGATTTGGAAACTCAAGAGAATATGGCAGTCACCGATATCGGTAATTTACAGCTTAAAATTAAAAGCGAGAGATCCATGATGTAATTAATTTTTAGTCTCGTTAATTTATCGATTTAGCCATCTTCCTCTGTATTTGTTGAATTTATTAGTAAGCATTACTTATTACTTCGTATGTTTCTTTTTTCTATCAGATCTAAAAGTTGTTGAGGAAGTAAGGGCTCAGATACCTACATTTTCTCAGAGACGTACAGATTTGTACGACACTGTCTGTAAGAAGGAGTAACTCTACACTAAAACAGAAAATGTTTTTTTATAATATTTCTACTACGATATCCTTTTTTTGTGAATTATTACTAATTTCTTATCATTTGTACTAAATGAATGACTCAATTAAGAAAACCAAAACGTTATAAATAATAATCTGTATATCTTGTGTATCAACATGTAATTGGATATTATAATAATATAGGAATGCTATAATAATATAGGATAATAATATAGGAGAATAGTAATATAGAAAAAAACTACATGCTTTTAAACACCTTTAATATCGATCACATAAATTGTTATAATTCACAATGATTACGCATACATAAAAGACCCCTTGATAGTAAAATTTACGATCAAAAGGCAATTACGTATCGTTTAACAACATTTAATTTATAACACCTTTTAAACATTTAGACAGATTAACACATAACACTTCTTATATATAAACATCAATTCGAAGTTATCAGCTTGGAGAAATTGGTCGATTAATACCTGTAGATTGTCTGTCTCGATGAAAGACTTAAAGAGAGCAAAAACATGATAATGCCGCTAATATAATATTCCTTCTTTCTTGTATCTGTCTGCCTCTCAGGTCGTTTTACTAATTACAATAAGTAATTTCGCCTTCTTTGCGCTCTCTTTTAACGCATTCGAGACCGAAAGAAATTCATATCAGTCAGTAGGCAAGGGTATAGTATACATATTTTATATATAACTTATGTAGTAATGTATATATCATGTTAATTTCATATTTTTTTCAATATAGAATTATTATATATATATATGACTGTACATAATACATTATAGAATAACATAGTATATAATTTTATATTTTAAAAATATGAGGCATACTATTTAAGATTGTCATCGATTTAAAATCAAAGTATGAAAAGGATACCCTGGAGAGAGTAAAACACAGAATCATTCTAACTAAACATTCAGATCGTACCGACACCTAGGTATCGTCTTACAATTAAATCTCGGTCTCGAATGGATTAAAATGAAATACATACTTGCAGCTTCAACATCTTCAATATCGAGAAGATTCAAACTTTACAAATAAATGTAAATTGCGATGTAAAACAACGCGATGTAAAAAGGGAAAAAGGAGGAAAGAAGGAACAGGGAAGCAAAGAGAAGAAACGAATTTTTCATTTTCTCTTGCCAGGAATATAAGATGCTAAGTAATCTTCCTAAGTAATCTCCTCCAGCTTTTTCTAGTTTGATCAATAATTATTAGTACATGTTAGGAAAACAAATAGAATTTTTGTTCTCAAGCGAGGTATAATCTAAATTTTGTATGTACACAAAAATGTTAAATATCTGTAATAAACATGGTATAATCAATTTTTTTACATAAAATTATATTGTATAGGCTATTGTTATTTAAACATTTTAAATTGGATGAAGAAAAAAAATGACGCAAATAAAACGTAGGACATTTTAATTAAAGAGACTAATATAGAGATTTATCTACTTAACTGTGATTAAATCATCTCCACTTAACGCTCTACCTCTTCTATTAATTATGCTTCGTTAAACTATGATTACAGAGGATGGGTTTTTTGATAAAATGACATTCTGACAAATATATATAGATCGATATATATAGATATAGATAGACAAATATATAGATTCTTACAACAGTAGTTATGAATGAACAGTAGTTATTGTATCAATTCCGTTCTTCAGAAGCTTCATTTGTGAAAAGACAATTCGCCAGAATATGGATTCACTGTAGTTATAGCTATAGGATTTCAATCTAGTTGACAGACTTGCTTTACGTAGAGAATATCTGTCTCTTGTTCTACCTTATCGCGATTCTCTCCTCATCTTATACGCTTTGTCGAGCAAAGTAATATTGGCATATATCTCGGCTCTGGTTACAATCATTAGTTTCCGCCTAAACGGTTAGAATCACATAGCTCGCGCTCTACTCTCGTTTATTCAACATTCAGGCCATATGGTCGCATGCGACGAGTTTTATGTTAATTCCGACCGATTACAATACCTTTCTTTCGTTTACAAGGAACGACGAGACTGGCAGTTGCGTGATTTCCAATGCAAAAGCCGCGATATCTGCACGATAACCTAACCTCAACCGATTTTGTTGTACTATTCTTACGTGGACTTCGTTTGTACCACTTTCGTAACAAAAATAGAATACGTAGAACACAGCATTCCGTTATGCGATATTGTCGATTCCTAACATCCGAAAAATCAGAGATAATTATTTCCCTGCAGTTGTACATTTGTGTGAAAAATTACGAACGTAAAGTTGTTTGGTGCATGCACAGTCCTCCCCTCCGCTGCATTTGCGTGGACATGCTAGAAAGATTCACTTTTCCACGGTGAAACTGTATGAAATGTATTATAATTTCATTTTTACAAAGGTCGAACATCCTACTATGCATAAATTTAATATTAATATAAGCAGGTTTCGTGTTAAGTATTACATCTGACGTATAAGCACACGTGTGTACGAGCCTTGGTTTTAAATGTCTTATAGTAGACACCGAAAAGATTATTCAGTTGGATATCTGACTCAATATCAATATTTTACTAGGAGATAACATGTTAAGAACACGTTGGTGGATGGCATGGGAGATGATGAATGAAGACATACTTCTGTGAGATACATAAAATAGTAGTCAGAACGTATTTTGGCGCTTGGGGACAGCAACAGCTTTTTTTTTTTTTTATTTATTTGTTGGAATTACAATCAATTCTCGCGTTGAGAATTTTCAGTAATTTTTCTGGCGTGGCGCAGTGACATGGCTGTTTATTTACAATAAGTTAATACTTATTATAGATAGGTATAATTTATAAGTATTATAAGTAAGTGCATTAGCTTAATTTGGATAATTAAATGAATCTAACGTTTAGGTCTAGCGGGTAGTGCCTCTTCAGCCTGCGAATCTGGTCCGTCGTATCGAGTAGTCCAGTGATTAGGGGGTTTCGGTGTTTCTTGACTCTTTTGCTATATCTGTCGCTATATTTTGCTATTTCCTCTTTGACTGTAGGTATCTTGAGGTCGCGATGGATGGTTTCGTTGGTAACATACCAAGGTGCGTCTATTAAGGCTCTTAGCGTTTTCGATTGGAATCGTTGTAGTATTTCGATGTTGGAGTTACTTGCTGTTCCCCATCGCTTCCTATATCCCTATATTCCGTACTTGCTTCGCTTGGTACTTTTATAATTTTCGCAGTTACAATAAAAAATTTAATTCTTAACAGATTAAAGATTTAACCTCTTGCTTTATAGTGTACAATAATTTTTTTTTTTTTTTTTTTTTGTATAGGTTATGTGATCCATAGTTTGAGTAAGCAGTACACACACACACACACACACACACACACACACACACACACACACACACACACACACACACACACACACACACACACACACACACACACACACACACACACACACACACACACACACACACACACACACACACACACACACACACACACACACACACACACACACACACACACACACACACACACACACACACACACACACACACACACACACACACACACACACACACACACACACACACACACACACACACACACACACACACACACACACACACACACACACACACACACACACACACACACACACACACACACACACACACACACACACACACACACACACATTTACGTGACAAGCTTTCATTTCAATCTATATTTAAGATTAATATTTTATCAGTTTCTGTTCGTAACAACATCGAAGTAGTCAATAAGTTTGAGGAGTATAATTAAGGAAGCTATGAAGCAAGAGGTTAAGAACAAATTCTGAAAGAGGTTATGTACAACTCAGTAGTACTGCTTTACATTACTTTGCGAATTACTTTTCAAGCATAAAAATAGTTTAACAGCCACTTATAGTTACTTCCTTACCATTACATTCATTAAATTCGTTTGATTTTGTAAACTAAATAACCACGCTGACCAGCCTCTTATTTAAAATAGAATTATTTTGTCATATATCCAACAGTTTACTTTCTCTTCGTAAATATTATTAATAATTTTATCAATTTCGTATACTTCCATCCTTCGTATAAGTGACAATAAATCAGAAGAGCTTCATAGCAATATTGAACAACATACAGTCAACTACAGCACCATTAGATACATCCACCATACAGTCAACTACAACACCATTAGATAACAGCAATACAATAGATTATTATTTTCTACGTGTCATTGATTCATCATCATCATTTTCCATTTTTTTAGCATATGTAAAAACGTATCTGACGTAATCTTACCTCGCTCTTTGAGTACAAAAATCCATTCAAATGAAACAAAGGGAAAAGAAATAAGAAAACAAACACTCACATACGAATCTTCATTACATAACTGTATGTACTCCTCGAGGTATAATTACTCAGACACGTTACAGCGTACCTTCTTCGTTCCCTGATGGCTGATGTTGATCGTTGACGTTTATAGTGAAAGAATTTCGTCAACGGCGCCATCTGGATCCCTGTTGAAAAATTAAACTAGCCGCAACAGCACCATTAAGCTCATCACCCAGAGTAGCTTTTGTTGCTGAGTCGTGGAGGAATTATTATCATCAACGACATAAACTTTACCAGTTCCGGTAACGTTCTTCAGGTGATCCAGACATTCGAAATCACAACATTCTTTTCCAAGGCGAAATTTTCTGCATGGCTGTAGTAAAAAGAAATCGATCAATTGTACAGATCAATCGTCACTCGACTGCTCGAGAATTCAGGTCATCCAGAGAATAGAATAGAGACGTGGAAAAATGTAGTGCGATCATCGCAGTGGGAGGAAATAGGGGGATAGGGACCAAATGAATGAACGAGATGTTAAGGACAACTGACGATAAGTTCTTCTTTTGTCGGGAATTGCATGTTTGTGAATGGTTTGTGGGTGGTTAGGTGGAGAGAATTGAAGAGTTTGGAGGTGACTGGAAGAGTGTTTTGGGCAAGGTAGATTGCAGAATGGTTGCGGTAGCATTGTGTTAATTATGGGTTTGTACATGTAATCTTTGTATGTATCACTACATACAACCTAACGTATATTTTTAATAATACATCAGAGTTTTAGTTATTTCATAGCTATGAATTTTATACTCTATAATCTTGACGTTTTATTTCACAGAAGCGTTTGAATATCCATAAAAATTAAATGAACCAATGTATTCATTATCTTATAGAGAAGATATATTATTTTTAATTATGTTCCAATTATTTATCATGATCCTGATTTCCTTATTCTGAAAATTTGAAAGGAAGTTTTGTAGTTTGATACTTTCAGCGACAAAGGGTCAATATTGCTTTAGTATATTTCGTCACATATACATGTATATCTATATGAATTGAGGACTGCTTCTATTTCTATGATAAGAGTATTACGGTGTTAAGCTCATATGTTTCTGTTTCTCCACTCGCGCTGCGCCATAATATCCTTTGATATTTCCGATCCTCTGGTCGTACGAGGAATTGCCGATACATTTTCTCGATGTCGCCAGTGAGTACGTACTGATGAGCGCGGAATCTAATTAATATACAAAATAAATTGTGAATTGATTCGAGAATATAGGATTTCCCCATTTTCATGATTATCGTGATTTTTGTATAAATATATTTTTTAAGATACTAATAATTAGGTACTTATAAATTAGTATTATCAATTATTTTGCATTTATAATTCCGCCTCTAGTATAAGTGTTAATTGAAAACTAACTTTATGTTTCAAAAAGTACTAGCAAAGTCGTTGAGTAACAAGCCACTGATGCTAACACAAATAGCATTGTCGTAATTAAATATTTCTAAATATTCATTTTTCATTTTGAACCTGTAGAAACAATTTATTATATATACTATTAGCTAAGTAATTGCATATTTAATTAAGTCGAAATATAAAACTTAGTTATTTTAATAATTTAAAAAATAAAAAACTGACAAACATTTCAATTTAATTTATGGTTGGAACAAAAGACAGTTATTCTTCATTAATTGAAATATTGCAATGCAGAGTACTTTCCAAAATACGCCGAGAGTATTCCTGATGGTGAAACGAGCGTTGCTTCATCGAACGCAGCTAAAGAAAACAACATCTATGTAGTTGGTGGTACGATGCCTGAAATAGAGGGCGCTAAATTGTACAATACCTGTACTATTTGGGGTCCCGATGGAACTTTGATAGCAAAACACCGAAAGGTAAGTAATATATTCCTTTATGGCTTTGAATTTGAAAATATTGGGGTGAAGAAAGTGACTCTATCTAGGAATAATTTAGGAATATACATATGTACATACGTATACTATAACCAATTCTATAATTTACGGTTTATAAAATACGTTATGATACGGGAAACGCCCATTTTTGTTGTAATGTGTTTGTTGTTGTATAAATTTTTCACATACTTAAAATATTATTATACTTATTTTTTCTCCTTTTTAAACATTATTAAATGATAAGATTTTTTAACAAAAGAAAGTGATAAAAACGCTGTCAGTTATTAAATAAAAAATAATTAAAGTTTAGGAGTTGGTAACTTTGATATTAAATTACAAAAGTTGCAGCAATAGAATTAGCGACCACATTTTTATGTTATTAGGTACATCTATTCGACATCGACATTCCTAATAAGATTACTTTTCGAGAGAGTGATTCACTCAGTCCTGGTAACTCCCTAACGACGTTCGATGTGAAGGGCTGCAAAATAGGTATTGGCATTTGCTATGATATTAGATTCGAGGAAATGGCACGCATTTATCGGAACAAAGGTACAGTAACTTAATCGATCAATACTTAACTAGCAAAAAATTAAATATCTTTCTTAAATATATTCTATATAAAATTAATATAATCTGTAACTCTGTATAAAAAGAAGCTTAATTTAAAAAACCAGTATATTTGCTGAAAATGAAACAAATAAAAGAATTAAAAGCACAATAAGAGGACTGTCCTCGCATATTCAGAAATGATGGAATGTGAACCGTGCAACTACGAAGTTAATTGGTATTCGGTGGCTTCATATTTCCTGCTTCTCTGGGTTAGGTTGCCAAATGCTGATATATCCAGCGGCATTCAATATGACCACTGGACCACTGCACTGGTCATTACTTCAGCGTTTCAGAGCGAATGATAATCAATTATACGTTGCCTGCATATCACCGGCTCGTGTTCCTTAAGCAAGTTACGTCGCATGGGGACATACACAGTTGACCAATCCCTGGGGAAAGATTCTTTACGATTTGGAAACTCAAGAGAATATGGCAGTCACCGATATCGGTAATTTACAGCTTAAAATTAAAAGCGAGAGATCCATGATGTAATTAATTTTTAGTCTCGTTAATTTATCGATTTAGCCATCTTCCTCTGTATTTGTTGAATTTATTAGTAAGCATTACTTATTACTTCGTATGTTTCTTTTTTCTATCAGATCTAAAAGTTGTTGAGGAAGTAAGACAAGACGAAATTTTTTGCATGTCTGTAGTAAAAAGAAATCGAATCTGGTCCGTCGTATCGAGTAGTCCAGTGATTAGGGGGTTTCGGTGTTTGTTGACTCTTTTGCTATATCTGTCGCTATATTTTGCTATTTCCTCTTTGACTGTAGGTATCTTGAGGTCGCGATGGATGGTTTCGTTGGTAACATACCAAGGTGCGTCTATTAAGGCTCTTAGCGTTTTCGATTGGAATCGTTGTAGTATTTCGATGTTGGAGTTACTTGGACAGCAACAGCTGGTGATACTGTCATACACCTCCATTTATAAACTTTCGAAAATCGATGTGACCTTCAAACTTTAGTGTATTCTGTTTCACAGCACAAAATGTTTCCGAAACGTACGTTTATTGTTACAATAAACTTGACTAGTGGCTCTGAAATACTATCCTTGAAAAAACAATGGGGAAATTGGAGCAAAAGCAGAAGGAAATAAACAAAGACCTTGTTGGTTCGTAAAAATAAAATATGCTACAGGAAAAACTTTTTCCAACGGATTGAGATGCGACAAGCTTTAAAAGCTATGACGCGAATCGAGCGTTTGTCTACAAGAGCGCATTTTCGGTGGATATATATGTCGGAATGACATTGGGGATAGGGTTGTCGGTGTTTGAGGAGTCTTCATTGAAGGTAGCCATCGTTGCGGTGTAACGAAGATACGATTTATTGACACAGGTATGAATAACACAGGTTTGACAATCTACCACGGCGGTGAGACGTCCGCGACACTAGTGACAATGGTCTCCGGTTCGATAACGAATCCGCGGCCAACGGGATGACAGATGGGCGTTCTCGCTGAATCTAAGTCTGATTCGTAAAAATAATTGCTGAGCGTAAAGACGTTACTCTTTGGTCGACGGGAGCGCGTAAAAGAATGCCCGTCCCGTCCCGATGATGCCACAGAGGAAAACTATAATGGGGTGTGTCTAAGGACACGAGATCATCGGATTCGTCGAGGAAAGCCTTCGTTTAGGAAGTAAGGGAAATTGACGTTGCTGCTAATTGGTCAATCTCCATATCGGTGGTTAGAAAAAGATGGTAGCCGCCCTCGAGGGAAAGTTGCTAGTGGGAGACGTCGCTCGTTGAAAAATATGTCTCCCCTATCTTCCCGTAGTTGGGACAAAGACTGTTTGTCTGTTTGAAGGACTTTAGTTAACTAAACCTTAAGATTTATAACGGGCCCTCGGGCTAGCCGAACATGTACTGCGGAGACGCATCGACATCTGGCAATCATCTTACTCGAAGAATAGGGTCTGCGTGTGGCGAGCCACGGGACAGAAACCGTGGGAATGTTTACTGTCGCGTGTCGCCACGAATATTTCTTTTAAGGAGAGCTATAGAATTACTCCATACCTTTGTTAGGCAAAGCGTTCATCCCTTGACCGCGGCTACGTTGGGCGACAGACTGTCACCTCGAGCCAAAGCTCACCGTCACTAATCTCGAACAATTACAATCGGATTGAATAACTACAATAGTTTAGTTACAGTTATAGTAGACTTTAGATTGCAATGTTGCGGGGCTATCCAAAGGTTCCGGTGTCCTTTCATCTCCGACATATAGATATACATGTATATGTGACGAAATATACTAAAGCAATATTGACCCTTTGTCGCTGAAAGTATCAAACTACAAAACTTCCTTTCAAATTTTCAGAATAAGGAAATCAGGATCATGATAAATAATTGGAACATAATTAAAAATAATATATCTTCTCTATAAGATAATGAATACATTGGTTCATTTAATTTTTATGGATATTCAAACGCTTCTGTGAAATAAAACGTCAAGATTATAGAGTATAAAATTCATAGCTATGAAATAACTAAAACTCTGATGTATTATTAAAAATATACGTTAGGTTGTATGTAGTGATACATACAAAGATTACATGTACAAACCCATAATTAACACAATGCTACCGCAACCATTCTGCAATCTACCTTGCCCAAAACACTCTTCCAGTCACCTCCAAACTCTTCAATTCTCTCCACCTAACCACCCACAAACCATTCACAAACATGCAATTCCCGACAAAAGAAGAACTTATCGTCAGTTGTCCTTAACATCTCGTTCATTCATTTGGTCCCTATCCCCCTATTTCCTCCCACTGCGATGATCGCACTACATTTTTCCACGTCTCTATTCTATTCTCTGGATGATCTGAATTCTCGAGCAGTCGAGTGACGATTGATCTGTACAATTGATCGATTTCTTTTTACTACAGACATGCAAGAAATTCCGTGTTGGAGAGCGATATTGCGAGTTCGAGTGCCTGGACCATCTGAAGAACGTTACCAGAACTGGTATAGTTTATGTCGTTGATGATAAGAATTCCTCCACGACTCAGCAACAAGAGCTACTCTGGGTGATGAGCTTAATGGTGCTGTTGCGGCTATTTTAATTTTTCAACAAGGATCCAGATGGCGCCGTTGACGAAATTCTTTCACTATAAACGTCAACGATCAACATCAGCCATCAGGGAACGAAAAAGGTACGCTGTAACGTGTCTGAGTAATTATACCTCGAGGAGTACATACAGTTATGTAATGAAGATTCATATGTGAGTGTTTGTTTTCTTATTTCTTTTCCCTTTGTTTCATTTGAATGGATTTTTTTACTCAAAGAGCGAGGTAAGATTACGTCAGATACGTTTTTACATATGCTAAAAAAATGGAAAATGATGATGATGAATCAATGACACGTAGAAAATTATAATCTATTGTATTGCTGTTATCTAATGGTGTTGTAGTTGACTGTATGGTGGATGTATCTAATGGTGTTGTAGTTGACTGTATGTTGTTCAATATTGCTATGAAACTCTTCTGATTCATTGTCACTTATACGAAGGATGGAAGTATGCGAATTGGGAGAAGTCAGGTTGAGAGATGCAAGATTTATACGCTCGTTCTGTCAGTTATCCCAGTGTCTGTTACGCGATAGAAAATGAACGAACTGAATAATAAATGCATTATCGGCATGAAGATTGCTTGATGTAGGCCACCGCTTTTTTTCTATCCTTCCGATACCATTTTTCTTTTTTTTCTTTTTTTGCGAAACACTTTGCTAGTCGTGAGAAGCAGCAATTCCCTTCTGCGAATCAATTACGGTTCACGAGAAATTGTATTATAGCCTGGAACGTATTCAAATTATCTTCAATTATTCTCGGCTGTTTCCATTTCCATTCGTCTCTTACGTAAGTACTCGTTTGATGTACGTACATAGTGAGACAATAATCGTTAACACCTTTAATGTCTTCAGTATTATAGAATAAGACGCGAAAATACGTTGAAACCTGACTTTTAGATTCGCGAGACTCTATAAGGCTTCGAAAGTCTCTTGTTTCAGGCCGAATAAAAAATTGTAGATGAAGAATTACATTGCGAGGTCTGTTAAGGAAAATTTTAAATCGTATCGTTGTAATAGGATTATTTCAGAGAGGGAAATTACGTGTTGCGTGCGAAGCCACGAGCTTTCTTTCAGGCTAATATACATAATTGTCCTATCGAACTTTCCATCTAAACCGTTGCGCTCACACGTGGATTTTGCATTTCAATTTTCTTACTTACAGTCCAGTCCAGTGAGACCAAGTTAAATTTTTCAGCCCTCCGAGGTAGAATATGTTTTATAGAGAGACGTACAACGCCATGAAGGGGAGACAGATCAATAAATTGGGTTATCTTTAAATTACTGACAATCATTTCATCGACGCGGTTTCACCGACACCGAGTCCCCCGGCAACGTCTGTCAAAGCTTATTTACCGATACACTGAAATCAACCACAATCATTTTACCGACCTCTTCCTTTGCTGACAGTTATTATACTCGCTGTCATATGTTATCGTTGATTATACATCTTTATTTACAAATTCGTTCCTGTGTATAACGAAACAAAGGAAGAAACGAAAATGATACGTTTCATGACGCATTGTTAAATTATTAATTAACGAGAGTTACATATCTACATGAATGCTTTGAAATGTCAGTTATAATTCATGAAAATGGATACAAGCCATTTTACTATACATAAATAGAATTATAAAGACATGTTACGTACTAATGCTTTTACGAAATATATTTCTGTATACGTTTGACGTTTCTGTATTATTCCTTATGTGCTTTCTGCTCTTGTGTTTAGCTCGTCGGAAGTAAAAATACGTTAAGCGAATCAGCTAATCTATTCGAGCGTTTCAACGGCTCAGTCTTCTCTTATGCAACTACCAAAAGAGAAGATAAGTCTTTGGTTATACAACATTTCATAACGTCCAAAGTAACGGGGCACTAATTAGTTGCAACTTTAAGACAGACCAGATATCAGTCATCGTCCGTAAATACATTTATTACGATCGTTTAAAGTTTAAAGAAACACCGTTATAAAGTCGTAATACGAGACAAAGCGAAGAGAAAGTAAACTGTTGGATATATGACAAAATAATTCTATTTTAAATAAGAGACTGGTCAGCGTGGTTATTTTGTTTACAAAATCAAACGAATTTAATGAATGTAATGGTAAGGAAGTAACTATAAGTGGCTGTTAAACTATTTTTATGCTTGAAAAGTAATTCGCAAAGTAATGTAAAGCAGTACTACTGAGTTGTACATAACCTCTTTCAGAATTTGTTCTTAACCTCTTGCTTCATAACTTCCTTAATTATACTCTTCAAACTTATTGACTACTTCGATGTTGTTACGAACAGAAACTGATAAAATATTAATCTTAAATATATATATATATATGTACTACTTACTCAAACTATGGATCACATAACCTATACAAAAAAAAAAAAAAAAAAAATTATTGTACACTATAAAGCAAGAGGTTAAATCTTTAATCTGTTAAGAATTAAATTTTTTATTGTAACTGCGAAAATTATAAAAGTACCAAGCGAAGCAAGTACGGAATATATGCGGAATATGAATCGCTCAACTAACCAAAGAGCGGCTCAGTGACAAAATTAGTAAAGTAAAGACCACAAATATTACAACATTATATTCTACCACAAAATAATTCTCTATACAAAAAAGGTACACAACGAATCGATTTTTCACAACGATAAGAGTCAACAGAACCAATCAAGACCAGACGAGACTCTCATAAGACAACGATATCAGAGGGATCAAATCAGCGACTTCAATCTATGTTACAGAGTATAGTTATCAAGAAAAATTGCTCTTTTCATGAAAAGTATGGTAATGATACTCTTATAACACATTGTATATCTGGCAGTCGGATGTGCCCGTGGCCATCGGAAATGTAAAGACGACGCTTTTAGAAAGTGATAGCGCCATCGCGTATTAAAAACGCGTTAGAAGAAGGACGGTTTCGCTATCCAAGGCGAATCGAAAAGTGTGCGTGTTGCGAGAATCAGAGTTGATCGAGACGTCGAAGCATAGAGTCGTTAGAATTGAGTTGCGAGTGTTGTCGAGTGTTAGAGTTGCTAGTGAGAGAGAGAGAGAGAGAGAGAGAGAGAGAGAGAGAGAGTTACCAAATAGTTGTCAAGTTATTTGTTGTAAATACGAGCGTTGCATTTAGTTTTCCTGTTAATCAAACATCGTTTCTCTGTCTAACTAATATCTGTATTTTCAATCCATTATTAATATATTCCGATATTACAAGTGGGGGCTCGTCCGGGATTGAATAAGACAGAGAAACGATACGATTTAACGGAGCTATTTCTGCGGGAGTAGAAAAGAATAGAATAAAATGGCAAACGTTGAAGACGAACGATTGTCGGGTGAAGAGGATTTGACGCTGGAGGAGCTGAGGAGTAAGCTCGCACAGATGAATCTGCCTATATCCGGTGCGAGATCAGTGCTGGTTGCCAGGTTGAACAGAGCGTGCAAACCTGGTCGATCTACTCCTAAGGATTCGAAGCGTGGCGAAGAACCAACAAACCAGCGAGATCTAAGAAGCAAGCAGAGAGCCGAACGCAGTCAAGAGGGAGAGGAAGACCTCGAGAAGCTGAGGACGAAAGAGCTGAGAGCGCGTCTCGTTAGCTTGGGGTTGAAGGTAACGGGAAGAAAATCCGAACTACGCGCGCGGCTACAGGCGGCCCTAGAAGGAGACGATGTATCGTCGGAAGAAGAGAGCTCCGACGAAAGTGAAGGCGAGGACGATAAACAAGGCGCGCGAGAATACAGGAGAGGCACGCGAGCGGTGTATCAGGACCGCGATGAGTAGCAGCAGAAGGTATGCGTCGGTTCGATGTTGAGTCTTAAAGACGTGGAAGACTCATTAGAGAAATTCAGCGGGGATGATCTGCTGAGGGTAAATCAGTGGGTGGAAGACTTCGAGGAAATGGCAGAAGTGTGGGGTTGGTCAGACGCCCACATGGTGGCCTATGCTAAGAAATTACTCGCAGGCTCCGCTCAGGCCTTCGTACGACAAAAACGATGCGCGAAGTCCTGGGCAAAGCTAAAAAAGGCGTTGAGGAATGAGTTTGAAAATGTAGTAAGCGACCAACAGATACATGGCGAGTTATCCCATAGAAAGAAGAAAGCAGATGAGAGTCTGCAACAATATATGTATCACATGTGCGGGATTGCAAAACAAGGAAGGGTTGATACGCAATCCTTGATAGACTACATTATTCAAGGCATTCCCGACGAGGTCGCGAACAAGACTGTGCTATACGGAGCCAGGAATATCGAGCAATTAAAAGAGCGTTTCAGGCGCTACGAAGCGATAAAAAGAGATATGGAGATGAGGACGAAATTTGAGGAGCCGAAGAGTAACAGGGTAAAGCCGGTGGCGAAGCTGTCCGAAACCGAGAGGAACAAGGAACCCGGTCGATCTGGAGATGCGAGGAAGACGCGATGCTACAATTGCTTCAAATGTAGGGAGTACGGACACATCGCATCAAGTTGCGACAATTTGGGTGAGCCCTCAAAAAAAGTTTACAGCGTGTTTCGGTCGTTACAAACAAGGCGTGGTAAGGATGTTAAGATGGAAAATTTCAAATTGAGCGCGTTGATAGACACCGGTAGTGAGCTGACTCTAATGCGAGCAGATCAGCATGTGAAAATCGGAGCGCCCAGATTAAGTCGGGAAATCGTTGGATTTGGCGGTGTCGGTTCCGGAAGGAATTTTACGCTCGGGAAATTTTCCACGAACATTATTATAGACAATGAGTCGTACTGTATAACCATACACGTAGTTCCAGACACAGTGATGCAACATTCGCTTATTATTGGCGCAGACTTTTTGGACACTGTTGAAATAAGTATAAAAGGGGGAGAATCTTTTATTAGTAGAATAAAGGACGAAAATCCCGATGAGTGTCCGGAAGTCCTCAAGATAGATGTAGAGACACAGGCGAGTGAGATAGATTTGTCACACGTTAAGGACATGCAACATAGGCTAAAAAGAGATTTGAAGAGAACCAAAGCATTGCTAAGAGACGCTCAAACGATGCTGGAGAGATCGAAAGGTGACTCGACGGGTAAAGCAGCTTTACGACAGCTGAAGAACCAGTTAGAAGATGCAGAATGCGCTAGAGCAGTTGCAGTTAAAGCGAAACAGGCACTGGAGCAAGAACCGAATGAGACGCAGGCTTCGTTGCAGGAAGTACTGCGGCAACGTTCCGAAGCAGAAGATCGTGTTAATGTAGCTAGTCGCGAACGAACTGAGCTACTGTCGCAATTGGAAGAAAATAAAGAAGAGTTAGCAGAAGTTTTGAAGAAGTATCGGGCAGCTGTGCAGCAAGTGTCGGAGGAACGGAGAATAGTGGCAAGACACGTGGTGATTGGTAAAGTGGACCACGAGATGGTGTCCTCGTCGGATTCTTGCGGCCAGCAGGAGGACTTAGCGAACATCACGAGGAGGAAGAATCTGGCTAAACAACAGCAACAGGATGTTGTTGATGATATTTGCGAATTTACTGAGAAGGATAGCGTTGCGGATGTGAGGGTTGTTTCAAGTTTTCGGATAGACTCGAAGAGAGTGAATGCAAGGCGAACGAAAAGACAAGGGAAGTCGCACGTGCGGAATCCCTCCAATAATATCGATATACAGAGGATGTGGATGACGAGGACGACGATGGGATTGTCGAGGACACGATGAACGTGAAGACCTTCGAAAAAGAAGAGATCATAGTCTCGGTAGATGGTAAGTTGTTAACGTCTTCCATGTACGAACCGAGCCTACGAAAATGTCACGATGCTGCCACGACGATCAAAGCCCCTGACAAGAGTGAAATGGGTAAACAAACAACGGAGAGGAAGATAGAGGAAGAGCGAAAGAGGAGCAGTAGCATCGAGGACGAACAGGCCGCGGTGTTCCAAGAGGAACGAGATCAGCTGCGTGCGGACGCAAAGAGACGGATTGAGGAGATCCAAATCCGAAACAAGCGGGCGTATAACAGGAGACGCAAGAAGGCGACAGCATACAGGACGGGAGATCTAGTGGCAATCGAGAGGATGCAGAGGGGTCCCGGGCTAAAGCTGCATCCGAAGTTTCTTGGACCGTATCGGGTGATAAAAGTCCTGCGAAATGACCGATGCATAGTGCAGCGAGAGGGGGAGCACGAAGGGCCACGTACAACTTCCACGGCAGCCGATCACATGAAATGGTGGAATGCTGACGATAGTGATGTAAGTGCGAGCGGCGATGATGAGCACATCTGAGGGCAGATGTGATTGTCAGGAAAGGCCGATTGTAATATCGTAGAATAGCTTTGATTGGAGATCGGCTGAAAATAGAAAAACCGTGTACGTCGTGTTTCTGTGGTTCGTTTACATTTAAGAGTGCCTACGTGACTAAAGGCACGTAGTTGGTAGTTCTTACATAGGTATGAGGGAAACAATAGACAACGTTAGAAGAAGGACGGTTTCGCTATTCAAGGCGAATCGAAAAGTGTGCGTGTTGCGAGAATCAGAGTTGATCGAGACGTCGAAGCATAGAGTCGTTAGAATTGAGTTGCGAGTGTTGTCGAGTGTTAGAGTTGCTAGTGAGTGAGAGAGAGAGAGAGAGAGAGAGAGAGAGAGAGAGAGAGAGAGAGAGAGAGAGAGAGAGTTACCAAATAGTTGTCAAGTTATTTGTTGTAAATACGAGCGTTGCATTTAGTTTTCCTGTTAATCAAACATCGTTTCTCTGTCTAACTAATATCTGTATTTTCAATCCATTATTAATAAATTATAATTAATCGAACAAAATTACACCTTTAATATATTCCGATATTACATTACCGTGATGTAATATTTATCATGCTTATTTTGTACGTAAAACGAATCGTTGGAATATTCCCGAAGCTAACGAAGCATTTCCCAAAAGTTAAACCGAAGAGATTAACGCGAATAGTTAAGTGAAATTTTTCCATTAACTTGCTGACCAACCGGCAAATAAAAAATCATAAAAATTGTTTCAATGTGTTGAGGTCACGCATAACTTCTTTTTTCATTGACGATTACCAAACAGGTAAAATTTCGAAATTGTACGAAGGCCACGTGACCAGATCGTATTGGAATTTGAAGTGCATGGAAAAAGACAACTCGAAGTACAAACCTTGAGCTGTACTACTCGAAGTACAAACGTGAACTAATGGATGCAGAAAAGCAATTAACGCCAAACATCCGAACAGCATCTTGGAGCCCGTCATTGTTCTGAAATAAAAGAAGTGACGAATTAAAAAGACGCAGGACTAATAATAATAAAGGAAACTTAGTTCGTATTATAAATTGAATTTACATCAGAAAAGAAGCACGACCAAGCGAAACAGATCGTAGAAATGACAAATATCATCGATATACGTTTCAGTGTAATTTCACTTTTGAAAATTATTTAGTTTAATACGATCGTATTCATCGCTCCGAAACTTTCATTGTGCTGCAATTTGTGCTGCGTCTTTTTAATTTCTCTATCTTTCTGTGTTTTCGGAAAAATTACTTGAAAGATTAAGAATTGCTTGCCTTATTTTATTTTCGATTAGTTAGGATTTGATTATTCCAGGTAAGGTTTATTATTTATAACAGGTTTTATCACTTGTTTATTATTTAGGAGTTTGTTATTTTAGGATTAGTACCTTTTAGGATTTCTTATCCTTCGAGTTTCTGTTTCAGATATCTAGGTCTATTTCAAGATGTTTTATTACATTAGGATTATTTATTCGATTAAGATAATTTAAGAGTTTCACAATGTACAAAGAAATAATCGCGTGAAATTTAGATTTATGCTTTAAACGTATTAAACACGCGGTAATTTCAATGTCTATAGCCTCGAACGTGTTCTGATTAGTTGTGTCATTGTCTGTGACATTGAAATCACAAAAATCCATTGCAAGTGTGCTGTCATGCAATGTGGATGTAATTGGGTTTTTTGGGGTTAGGTTGGGGTTAGGTTGTATCATCTGATTTGTACAGTACTATTTTAACGCAAGGACAGGAAAGTTATTATATATTTCCCGTCCATTATTTGAATCGTTGTGAAGTGTAACGAATTATATTCGATTCGAGGAGATGTTAATGAATTACCCATTTCATATGTAATTACATGGAAATAAAAATCATTGCAAAAGTAATTGATCTAATGACAACGGAATTTCCAATATTTTTTTGTTTCGTCACCTCTTTTTCGTAATATATCTTTTATAGGTACGTGATTTATTAATCGTTCGAATGGAAATAATTATTCGTATAATATTCAAACGATTCTAGCCATAAAATAAATTAAAACGATACCTGTCAATGATATGCAATCTGCGTATGACGTCAACCTCGATCTATGCTTATACAAGAAATTTTATCAATCAATGACTAGATATACAATAATCAAATATTATAAAATTTCCTGAAAACCTTTAGGTGTTAATATCTTTAATATTTGCAAGTTATTGTTTAGCGCTAATTAGTTAGAATGTAACAAGTGGTGTACCAGAATTGAGATAATTAAGCCACACGAACAATCTTATTTAGATCTTTTTAATTTTTTAATTCTCTTTTGCTCTAATACTTCGTAAAATTAATCTTCATTAGCTACTACACTTCATAGAATAACAAGAGATAATTTTTCTTATATAACGTTTCATTCATAAAATCTATCATTAAAGTATATCTTCATAAAAATATCATTCCATACTAACGGTATATTTGGCGTCATACGAGATAACAGTTACCAGTGATGACATATGTAACTTTATAAAGATATCTCGTTTTATTATATATTAAAAGAATGTACTCATTGCTGCTATATTTCAGATGAAAAAAAGGCGGCAACGATTTTACAGTAAAATCGTTCGTTTACAACTGATTCATTTACATTTCATGATAATACTGTGCATTCTGAATATGCTATGATTTGGTTTAAAATAATAAATAGTCCATTCTTGCATACTATTGCTCCAGCTTTACTTGTATTTTCGATATTGGTATAAATAGAAAGACAATTAATGTCGTTCGAGTCTATTTTCGGATCATTTATATTACGTTTAATCCATATAGTTATCATATGAGACATAGTATCGTAAAATTTGGAAGAATAAAACGTTCGTACAGGAAGTACATTTTATAAGAACTCCAACAAATCTGCGTGTGCACCTAAAATACAAACTGATAGTGATAGTGATTGTTCATAAGTTTATATACATTATCTAATGTCAATCGAAGGTATCAATTCTTTTTCTCCATAAGAGTACTTTTTCATTTATATGTGTTCAAAAATACATGTGTTCAACCGTGAAGCATATGTCACCTACAACGAAAAAGAGTTTTCCTATACTTAATATTTCCTTTATATACCTATGAAAGTCTATTCTTCGCGTAGTATGAAATTATGAATAAATCTGGAATATTGTTCAATCTGAAAAGAAAAATAACTTATTGACATCATTCATTGATACGAGATTCAGAATGTTTGTTTTGTCTTGCAGAAAAAGAAGGCAGCCCTCCCTTTCTTTTAATGTGAAATAGAAAGCGAAAATTTGAAAACAGATTTTTTGGAAATTTACTTGCAAATATCGTTTTCAATATCGTGATTTTCTTCCCAATGGTACTGTACTTTCAAATTTTCCAGTATCCCTCTAAAAACAAAAAGTCGAACCTCGTTATTGTTAACGTAGGTATTACAAGGAAGCGAAGTATTAGAAAGCAGCTCCTTTTTATTATGGATTTCTCTATAATCATGTAAATAAGAAATTCCGGAAATTTTTTCCTCAAGAATTTAATTCTTGTGTTTTGATTGATAATTATTACACTGCATACTAACTTTTCGCATACTGTTCGCGTCTAACAGTTTCCTAATAATAACTACTTCAAAATTACATATGTTCTTGCACGAATTCAAAAGTACGTATGATACAATTACAATTGATTCTAAAATAATAATTATTTAAAGATATTAAGATACTAATTAAACGTTTCACTGTATTTCAAAATCTGGAACAACAAATTTTTATTTATAAAAAATGAAACTGTCTTTATATATTCTTTGTCATGATGCTATTTCTTATTACCGTGTCGACATTTTTTAAAATTCATTTTGTTATCTCTACGCAATAGGAAAATTCATATACTGCTTAATATTTTTTGCATATTATCCATCCACCGCATGATATCTTCTGAAAAATCAAAATATTAATGTTATATTATTACAATGCTTCTTAAATATCAATTTTTGACAAATTTGAAATCCAATATATTTTGCACAATTATTATTTATCAAAAAATTCCAAGTTAGTAACTTTCTTTTCAAATGGCAAATAACATATACTTTGACTTACCTGTAAGTTTTTGTTCCTAATCATCATTTCCTCTTATAGAACATCATTATTGTTCTTATAATTACTACCAGTGTCATAGATATTGTAGTGGCTACAACTGAATTAATAGAAAATGATAAATAACTGTGTATAACACTAACACATAATTGTGTATAACAATGACACATAACTTTTACTTACATATCTGTCGATAAGGGATTACTTACTGTGATATCCTGTTGATGTTTCTTAAGGCACTTGATTAGGTGCGATACGGTATCATTCCTTATGGTATACTGTAGATAAGTATTTTAGAAAATAACAAGAATAAATCTAAATTATTCAGAGGTTCCAGTTTCGGCTTAGACATAAATACAGGACCATTTGCAAAGAAGAAAGGGTGCGTTTCTACAGCCTCGTTATAGTAACCATGAATACCAATCTCTGAATTACTGGTTACTAAACATAAATATCCTATAAAATTTAATATATTTCTTTAATTTTTAATACATACATGAGTTAGTAGTTCTAAATTATGAATCATCCTACCTGTGATATTACGCTTTTCCTTATAATATCATCACTCGAGTGAACAACATTAAGATCATGTAAACCATGTCATCCTATCTTACTGTGAAGATACTTAGTTATGTTATCTAACATTATAAAAATATCATCAAATTCAAGTCCTTTTATTCACATCACATGGCCACGACGATCTGGTTCTTCGTTATATAATGTTCTAAAATTTGTCGTATATATAGGATGTACAAACCGTGATATCAAGGTATCAGTTCTTCCTTCCCAAGGGACAGTTTCATTAAAATTCTGATAGAATTAAAAATTAATTATTAATATTCTAACAATCATATATGTTAAATACGTTATAGTCAACGATATATACCTGAGCGAATGTAGGGGTGATTCCTTGATAATTATAAATGTCATCAGCCCACATCATTGTGCCACTTCTTTGTACTCCAGCCTCTAGATTAACAGCCTAAACAAACATACGAAATTTTATAGAAGCTGTACAAAATATAGTATATATGCGCAATATTGAAGCGTTCAAGGGGATATAAAGGTAATGTACATCACATACACGTGTACTCTCATGCAACAAAATACAATTAGATTTAATAGTATAAGCTCTTTTATTCATCATAATAGATTGGAAATTTAAGTGTCTTACGAGGGTGAGTAAAAAGTTACCCGCTCTGTCGGTGTAGAATTTATTTTAAGCAATTGTCAAAAAAGACATACATCATTTTTTGACATAATCACTCGATTTCTGTATACACTTTGTCCATTTGCCGAAGGACCTTTGTATTTTCTCATTAAAAAATGTTTTGGGCTGAGCTGCGAACCACGAATGCATCGTCGTCTTCACCTTTTCATCAGCTTTTTCGGCATCCATCTCGCACAAACTTTTTAAAATCCAAATCTGTCGTGCACTATTGCATAAGCAGAGCCGTGGCTGATTTGCAAATGATTTGCCACATTATCCAGTGTCACTCGTCTATTCCATAGAGCATAAGTTCATGAGCACGTTCAATGTTGTCATCGTGGATGTGGACGGGCGTCCAGCTGTTTTTTCATAACACTCGTGCGATCTTCTTTGAACTTTTGTGCCCATTCAAACACACTTCGTGACAAAACACTTTCTCCATAATGTGCATTAAATCTTTGATAAATATAGGCATCAAACATAACCTCCGACCACAAGAAACGAATCACAGCATCCTGCACTGTTTTCCTGCAAATCACCATTGCAAAGCGCCATTACTCGCGCAACGGTCACAAACGAATTGACGTAACACAAAGAAACCTGCGCAGCAGCACTGAACAGATATTGACGTCATACGAAGAGTGCAGATGGATCAATACGGTCGACAGAAGTTTTAACTATCTGGAGTGCGGATAAATTTTTACTGAGAGTCGTATAGGAATCTATAATCTGTAAGTACACCTTTGGCTGAATGGAAATTTCTCTTACATATAGTCAAAAATGCTGAAACTGTGTATTGAATTGGAAAGTGATAAAAAATAAGTGAAGTTTCGAGGTTGCATGTGATTGCATGAGTACACAGGACGTTTTTAGCGAATAAAAAATAATTTTGAAAGACACGAGACTTATCTTGTATTTTATGCACTCTCTGTGTCCGAATTTCCAGAAGCTCTCTATCTTATGAAGTGTTTTAGATTAGCCGGAAAATTTTGTACGTACGTACAAGAAGTATACGATCTAAGTGGAATATTCCATTATTCTCTTGATACAACAGAAACGAAATTTACAGAACTTCTCAGAAAGTTGGTTTATTATTACCAAATTTATAGAATTAATATACGTTTATCATCTTTACATACCTAAGTCGTGGAGGTTTATCGTGCGTAAAAAATTAGTGTCGTTTCAAAGTTACATTTCGTACATTTTAAGCCTATAATTTGTAACGTACAAAACAATGTAAATTTGAGCTGTTTCTTATCTCCACAATAAGAAAATCCAACTTTACGTTTTTTACACAATGATATTTATGGAACAGTAATATCATATTATTGCATCGCTTGGAGAATGAAGTCAAGGTACGATGTGACCCTAGTGTAAACGCTGGGATACCCAGCTGTGCCGCACTTATAAGCATAAGACACAATACCTATTAAATACGAGGTTAATTCATGTTGTATCAGCAGTGGTCCGCCGCGGTCAGCCTGAAAGGATCGTTAAATTTTTAATCAAAGATACTGAAATATATCGATCGAATTGTATTGAAATTATACTTATATACAGTAATAATCTTCTATTGATTTGTGTATTGAAATACTCCAATTTATAACGTACATGTTATATGTATTTTGAGCAAAACTAAGATTAGAAGGAAATTAGATTAAATACCATAACGAGGTGTGAGAAGTGGGCAAAACTATTAAATTGTGTTTATCTATTATTTTTAATGTTTAAGACGTCGATTTGATGTTAATTCGAATCGACGTGTCTTCAGATACCGTATAGTTTGTAGTAACTCTGTAACTTAATTACCGTACAAGAATCCTCTCCACCCTGAGCATGTTCGGCGCATATTATACCATCAGTGATATCAGGTGCATTAGGAAATTTGGAATAAGCTATTTTGCATTCGGCGTTCTTAATCACTGGCATTTGTACTTCCATTAATGCATTACGTCGTGGTCGTCCTACGAAGAAAATAAGAAAGATATTTAAGACTGGAACTATTTAATTTTATTATAAAATTGATATCACTTACTATATCTTAATGCTCCCCATCCAGCAACAAGGGGGTTATAGCCGACGAAGTTGCTCTTTCGTAGGGGCTCTTTCGTACAAATGGGATATACGTACCCTGAAAAATAAAAAAATAAATGAAAATGCAGGAAACGAATGACCAAAAGTATGAGAAAGAATTATACACGCTTTATGACACAATATATGTGTACAGTAAGAAATTTCAGGATATGATACTTCAGTAATACTCAATAGCATATATATATATATATATATATATATATATATATTTGAGGACTTACTCGAAAATGGCACCTCCTCCACCAATCTAAGAATGACAATATTATGATTGTGTATGTTTTCTATTCCATCCATATGTGCACAATGTGCTGCGGTCAAAACATGCCTAGCCGATATCAGGGAACCTCCGCACTTCCATAGTGGTTTGTCTGGGTTTCGGGGATTACGAAAACCTAATGCAGCGATCCATGGCCAAGCGCCTAAAATGCAATAGTCATAGTTGTGAATATACATAATTTTTTCTCACATAACGGGTAACAACGATTATTACCTATTCGATATTCGATCATACAGCAGACGATAAGTACATACGTACAAATACTCTGAAATAGAGATTTGATAAAGACAGAAATTAAATTTTTATTCCAGTGGAATACAAATTATTAAATAATTCTATATAATTTCTATTTGAACTATACTGAACTATAAAGTTCAAACGTGTAATTTCTGCCCTAACAGTTTTTGATCTCTATCCATATTATTACTCCTATATCAATTTTTTATTTCAAGCAAAAAGATACTCTTCCTAACATGAAGTAAAAGAAAGAAATAATTCAAGTTAATAAGTAAAGTTACTACCGATAAAATCATAGCATTATTATTTAGTCTAATTGAAATGTACATTGATGTGCTGTTTAATGCCTTTAAAGTTCATTCTTTGCAGTAAATGGCTTATTATTAATCGGAAAGAAAGACATAAAACGTACCAAGTTCAGCTGGTTTACCATCGACCACCCTGGTATGAGAGACGTTGCTAAAACCACAGTATGGTGGTCGCAAAGCCTTATACTTATACACAGTTTTTATTAAAATTTCTCTCTTCTCTTTGTTTGGATCGTTCGGACAGCAAACGATCGTAACATTGCCCTGGTATCTGCACACTGATCGTCTATAAAAATCGGTGGCTGTACGGTACTGTATCTGCCATATTTCTTGCAGAGGTTTACATTTTCTGTAGTCAAGGCACCTGCCTTCTTGATTGTCCGGTGTGGTACATTCTGGATCAAACAATTTTAAAACATTTATACAGTTCAAAGATGCGTAAGAAAGCGACACCGATTACTCAACTTTCGAAGTAAAAAGCCGATCAAGTCCACCGGATTGCCCTACAGACACGTATTAATCCGTAAGAGTGAGTCATCATGTTGATAATAATTATCTAAAGAAACTTTTCACGTGAAAATATAAAATTTTAATTGATTAGATATTGTGTTAGCCATACTTAAGAAAGAAAATGAAAATGAATGAAATGAAAGAAAAGGACTACCTTCAACCTCATTTTTTAAATAAACACTTTGTCAGTTTTTCGGTAAATAAATTCTTAGGAATTCAGGACAGTTTTTAGTGAATCATTTTGTTTCGACCGTTCGCGGAGAGACGCGATCGCGAGATAGCACGTCAACGAGAGTTGTAAGTTCCCATTACGATTAAATAATCGACGCCACGAACTGATCGATCCCCTTATTTCGATTATGATAATAAGGGTAGTTCAATGAAATTCCACAGAATTAACACAAATAAATTAATGTTTATTTCAACAACTTATTAACTAGAAAGATATAAATGGAACAAAAAAAATGTAACTGCGTTTTGGTTGATAAGTAATGCGCGACATACCACATGTGTTGACGGTTCGACTTCTCGAAAAGTTCTGAACGCCTTTCGATTTTTTTCGTTTTTTCTGGAAGGCGACCCCCACTACGTTCGGATCACGCCACATTCTTTTACAGCGAGGTAAAATACGGGCCACGAGTCGACGTTTCTGGAAGTCGCCCTGCTTAATGAACCATGCGCTTGCCACTACAATGTTTGTTTGCCGGGCAGACGCGACGATCCGTCTGCGACATTATAGTGCCGCGATCGATAGTTAAGAATATGACCTATGGTAAGCCGCATGGCGTAACATTCTCCCCCCGTTGAGAGGGTACCGATCAAACTAGCGAGGTGTGGTTGAGGTTCCCATCTTATTTCGTCTCGATGGCTAGTTGTTCGGGTTTCTCGAGATCGGGTTGAATTGGCAGTGGGACAAGCCTTTTGACGCCCCGATCCAAAATGCTCTTTGCCGTCTGAACTGTAGCTGTCCGGATGACACCATCGGCGCCTGGATGAACCTTGATAACTCGGCCCAGAAGCCAATGCATGGAGGGAACGTTGTCCTCTCTGAGGATGACGATTGTGCCCTTTTGGATGCTGTGTCCACCCTTGCTCCATTTATTGCGGTTGGTTAGCTCGTTCAAATACTCCTTATGCCAGCGGTTCCAAAAATGTTGTTTAAGCTGTTGGATATGCTGCCATTTGGAGAGTCGGTTCGATGGAATGTCTCTGAAATCTCGATCACGTAAGCACATTAATGAATCGCCAATGAGGAAATGTCCGGGAGTGAGGGCTAGGAGATCATTTGGATCGGTGGAGATAGGAGTTAGCGGGCGGGAATTGAGGACTGCTTCTATTTCTATGATAAGAGTATTACGGTGTTAAGCTCATATGTTTCTGTTTCTCCACTCGCGCTGCGCCATAATATCCTTTGATATTTCCGATCCTCTGGTCGTACGAGGAATTGCCGATACATTTTCTCGATGTCGCCAGTGAGTACGTACTGATGAGCGCGGAATCTAATTAATATACAAAATAAATTGTGAATTGATTCGAGAATATAGGATTTCCCCATTTTCATGATTATCGTGATTTTTGTATAAATATATTTTTTAAGATACTAATAATTAGGTACTTATAAATTAGTATTATCAATTATTTTGCATTTATAATTCCGCCTCTAGTATAAGTGTTAATTGAAAACTAACTTTATGTTTCAAAAAGTACTAGCAAAGTCGTTGAGTAACAAGCCACTGATGCTAACACAAATAGCATTGTCGTAATTAAATATTTCTAAATATTCATTTTTCATTTTGAACCTGTAGAAACAATTTATTATATATACTATTAGCTAAGTAATTGCATATTTAATTAAGTCGAAATATAAAACTTAGTTATTTTAATAATTTAAAAAATAAAAAACTGACAAACATTTCAATTTAATTTATGGTTGGAACAAAAGACAGTTATTCTTCATTAATTGAAATATTGCAATGCAGAGTACTTTCCAAAATACGCCGAGAGTATTCCTGATGGTGAAACGAGCGTTGCTTCATCGAACGCAGCTAAAGAAAACAACATCTATGTAGTTGGTGGTACGATGCCTGAAATAGAGGGCGCTAAATTGTACAATACCTGTACTATTTGGGGTCCCGATGGAACTTTGATAGCAAAACACCGAAAGGTAAGTAATATATTCCTTTATGGCTTTGAATTTGAAAATATTGGGGTGAAGAAAGTGACTCTATCTAGGAATAATTTAGGAATATACATATGTACATACGTATACTATAACCAATTCTATAATTTACGGTTTATAAAATACGTTATGATACGGGAAACGCCCATTTTTGTTGTAATGTGTTTGTTGTTGTATAAATTTTTCACATACTTAAAATATTATTATACTTATTTTTTCTCCTTTTTAAACATTATTAAATGATAAGATTTTTTAATAAAAGAAAGTGATAAAAACGCTGTCAGTTATTAAATAAAAAATAATTAAAGTTTAGGAGTTGGTAACTTTGATATTAAATTACAAAAGTTGCAGCAATAGAATTAGCGACCACATTTTTATGTTATTAGGTACATCTATTCGACATCGACATTCCTAATAAGATTACTTTTCGAGAGAGTGATTCACTCAGTCCTGGTAACTCCCTAACGACGTTCGATGTGAAGGGCTGCAAAATAGGTATTGGCATTTGCTATGATATTAGATTCGAGGAAATGGCACGCATTTATCGGAACAAAGGTACAGTAACTTAATCGATCAATACTTAACTAGCAAAAAATTAAATATCTTTCTTAAATATATTCTATATAAAATTAATATAATCTGTAACTCTGTATAAAAAGAAGCTTAATTTAAAAAAACCAGTATATTTGCTGAAAATGAAACAAATAAAAGAATTAAAAGCACAATAAGAGGACTGTCCTCGCATATTCAGAAATGATGGAATGTGAACCGTGCAACTACGAAGTTAATTGGTATTCGGTGGCTTCATATTTCCTGCTTCTCTGGGTTAGGTTGCCAAATGCTGATATATCCAGCGGCATTCAATATGACCACTGGACCACTGCACTGGTCATTACTTCAGCGTTTCAGAGCGAATGATAATCAATTATACGTTGCCTGCATATCACCGGCTCGTGTTCCTTAAGCAAGTTACGTCGCATGGGGACATACACAGTTGACCAATCCCTGGGGAAAGATTCTTTACGATTTGGAAACTCAAGAGAATATGGCAGTCACCGATATCGGTAATTTACAGCTTAAAATTAAAAGCGAGAGATCCATGATGTAATTAATTTTTAGTCTCGTTAATTTATCGATTTAGCCATCTTCCTCTGTATTTGTTGAATTTATTAGTAAGCATTACTTATTACTTCGTATGTTTCTTTTTTCTATCAGATCTAAAAGTTGTTGAGGAAGTAAGGGCTCAGATACCTACATTTTCTCAGAGACGTACAGATTTGTACGACACTGTCTGTAAGAAGGAGTAACTCTACACTAAAACAGAAAATGTTTTTTTATAATATTTCTACTACGATATCCTTTTTTTGTGAATTATTACTAATTTCTTATCATTTGTACTAAATGAATGACTCAATTAAGAAAACCAAAACGTTATAAATAATAATCTGTATATCTTGTGTATCAACATGTAATTGGATATTATAATAATATAGGAATGCTATAATAATATAGGATAATAATATAGGAGAATAGTAATATAGAAAAAAACTACATGCTTTTAAACACCTTTAATATCGATCACATAAATTGTTATAATTCACAATGATTACGCATACATAAAAGACCCCTTGATAGTAAAATTTACGATCAAAAGGCAATTACGTATCGTTTAACAACATTTAATTTATAACACCTTTTAAACATTTAGACAGATTAACACATAACACTTCTTATATATAAACATCAATTCGAAGTTATCAGCTTGGAGAAATTGGTCGATTAATACCTGTAGATTGTCTGTCTCGATGAAAGACTTAAAGAGAGCAAAAACATGATAATGCCGCTAATATAATATTCCTTCTTTCTTGTATCTGTCTGCCTCTCAGGTCGTTTTACTAATTACAATAAGTAATTTCGCCTTCTTTGCGCTCTCTTTTAACGCATTCGAGACCGAAAGAAATTCATATCAGTCAGTAGGCAAGGGTATAGTATACATATTTTATATATAACTTATGTAGTAATGTATATATCATGTTAATTTCATATTTTTTTCAATATAGAATTATTATATATATATATGACTGTACATAATACATTATAGAATAACATAGTATATAATTTTATATTTTAAAAATATGAGGCATACTATTTAAGATTGTCATCGATTTAAAATCAAAGTATGAAAAGGATACCCTGGAGAGAGTAAAACACAGAATCATTCTAACTAAACATTCAGATCGTACCGACACCTAGGTATCGTCTTACAATTAAATCTCGGTCTCGAATGGATTAAAATGAAATACATACTTGCAGCTTCAACATCTTCAATATCGAGAAGATTCAAACTTTACAAATAAATGTAAATTGCGATGTAAAACAACGCGATGTAAAAAGGGAAAAAGGAGGAAAGAAGGAACAGGGAAGCAAAGAGAAGAAACGAATTTTTCATTTTCTCTTGCCAGGAATATAAGATGCTAAGTAATCTTCCTAAGTAATCTCCTCCAGCTTTTTCTAGTTTGATCAATAATTATTAGTACATGTTAGGAAAACAAATAGAATTTTTGTTCTCAAGCGAGGTATAATCTAAATTTTGTATGTACACAAAAATGTTAAATATCTGTAATAAACATGGTATAATCAATTTTTTTACATAAAATTATATTGTATAGGCTATTGTTATTTAAACATTTTAAATTGGATGAAGAAAAAAAATGACGCAAATAAAACGTAGGACATTTTAATTAAAGAGACTAATATAGAGATTTATCTACTTAACTGTGATTAAATCATCTCCACTTAACGCTCTACCTCTTCTATTAATTATGCTTCGTTAAACTATGATTACAGAGGATGGGTTTTTTGATAAAATGACATTCTGACAAATATATATAGATCGATATATATAGATATAGATAGACAAATATATAGATTCTTACAACAGTAGTTATGAATGAACAGTAGTTATTGTATCAATTCCGTTCTTCAGAAGCTTCATTTGTGAAAAGACAATTCGCCAGAATATGGATTCACTGTAGTTATAGCTATAGGATTTCAATCTAGTTGACAGACTTGCTTTACGTAGAGAATATCTGTCTCTTGTTCTACCTTATCGCGATTCTCTCCTCATCTTATACGCTTTGTCGAGCAAAGTAATATTGGCATATATCTCGGCTCTGGTTACAATCATTAGTTTCCGCCTAAACGGTTAGAATCACATAGCTCGCGCTCTACTCTCGTTTATTCAACATTCAGGCCATATGGTCGCATGCGACGAGTTTTATGTTAATTCCGACCGATTACAATACCTTTCTTTCGTTTACAAGGAACGACGAGACTGGCAGTTGCGTGATTTCCAATGCAAAAGCCGCGATATCTGCACGATAACCTAACCTCAACCGATTTTGTTGTACTATTCTTACGTGGACTTCGTTTGTACCACTTTCGTAACAAAAATAGAATACGTAGAACACAGCATTCCGTTATGCGATATTGTCGATTCCTAACATCCGAAAAATCAGAGATAATTATTTCCCTACAGTTGTACATTTGTGTGAAAAATTACGAACGTAAAGTTGTTTGGTGCATGCACAGTCCTCCCCTCCGCTGCATTTGCGTGGACATGCTAGAAAGATTCACTTTTCCACGGTGAAACTGTATGTATTATAATTTCATTTTTACAAAGGTCGAACATCCTACTATGCATAAATTTAATATTAATATAAGCAGGTTTCGTGTTAAGTATTACATCTGACGTATAAGCACACGTGTGTACGAGCCTTGGTTTTAAATGTCTTATAGTAGACACCGAAAAGATTATTCAGTTGGATATCTGACTCAATATCAATATTTTACTAGGAGATAACATGTTAAGAACACGTTGGTGGATGGCATGGGAGATGATGAATGAAGACATACTTCTGTGAGATACATAAAATAGTAGTCAGAACGTATTTTGGCGCTTGGGGACAGCAACAGCTTTTTTTTTTTTTTATTTATTTGTTGGAATTACAATCAATTCTCGCGTTGAGAATTTTCAGTAATTTTTCTGGCGTGGCGCAGTGACATGGCTGTTTATTTACAATAAGTTAATACTTATTATAGATAGGTATAATTTATAAGTATTATAAGTAAGTGCATTAGCTTAATTTGGATAATTAAATGAATCTAACGTTTAGGTCTAGCGGGTAGTGCCTCTTCAGCCTGCGAATCTGGTCCGTCGTATCGAGTAGTCCAGTGATTAGGGGGTTTCGGTGTTTCTTGACTCTTTTGCTATATCTGTCGCTATATTTTGCTATTTCCTCTTTGACTGTAGGTATCTTGAGGTCGCGATGGATGGTTTCGTTGGTAACATACCAAGGTGCGTCTATTAAGGCTCTTAGCGTTTTCGATTGGAATCGTTGTAGTATTTCGATGTTGGAGTTACTTGCTGTTCCCCATCGCTTCCTATATCCCTATATTCCGTACTTGCTTCGCTTGGTACTTTTATAATTTTCGCAGTTACAATAAAAAATTTAATTCTTAACAGATTAAAGATTTAACCTCTTGCTTTATAGTGTACAATAATTTTTTTTTTTTTTTTTTTTGTATAGGTTATGTGATCCATAGTTTGAGTAAGCAGTACACACACACACACACACACACACACACACACACACACACACACACACACACACACACACACACACACACACACACACACACACACACACACACACACACACACACACACACACACACACACACACACACACACACACACACACACACACATATTTACGTGACAAGCTTTCATTTCAATCTATATTTAAGATTAATATTTTATCAGTTTCTGTTCGTAACAACATCGAAGTAGTCAATAAGTTTGAGGAGTATAATTAAGGAAGCTATGAAGCAAGAGGTTAAGAACAAATTCTGAAAGAGGTTATGTACAACTCAGTAGTACTGCTTTACATTACTTTGCGAATTACTTTTCAAGCATAAAAATAGTTTAACAGCCACTTATAGTTACTTCCTTACCATTACATTCATTAAATTCGTTTGATTTTGTAAACTAAATAACCACGCTGACCAGCCTCTTATTTAAAATAGAATTATTTTGTCATATATCCAACAGTTTACTTTCTCTTCGTAAATATTATTAATAATTTTATCAATTTCGTATACTTCCATCCTTCGTATAAGTGACAATAAATCAGAAGAGCTTCATAGCAATATTGAACAACATACAGTCAACTACAGCACCATTAGATACATCCACCATACAGTCAACTACAACACCATTAGATAACAGCAATACAATAGATTATTATTTTCTACGTGTCATTGATTCATCATCATCATTTTCCATTTTTTTAGCATATGTAAAAACGTATCTGACGTAATCTTACCTCGCTCTTTGAGTACAAAAATCCATTCAAATGAAACAAAGGGAAAAGAAATAAGAAAACAAACACTCACATACGAATCTTCATTACATAACTGTATGTACTCCTCGAGGTATAATTACTCAGACACGTTACAGCGTACCTTCTTCGTTCCCTGATGGCTGATGTTGATCGTTGACGTTTATAGTGAAAGAATTTCGTCAACGGCGCCATCTGGATCCCTGTTGAAAAATTAAACTAGCCGCAACAGCACCATTAAGCTCATCACCCAGAGTAGCTTTTGTTGCTGAGTCGTGGAGGAATTATTATCATCAACGACATAAACTTTACCAGTTCCGGTAATGTTCTTCATGTGGTCCAGGCATTCGAACTCGCAACATCGCTTTCCAAGACGAAATTTTTTGCATGTCTGTAGTAAAAAGAAATCGATCAATTGTACAGATCAATCGTCACTCGACTGCTCGAGAATTCAGATCATCCAGAGAATAGAATAGAGACGTGGAAAAATGTAGTGCGATCATCGCAGTGGGAGGAAATAGGGGGATAGGGACCAAATGAATGAACGAGATGTTAAGGACAACTGACGATAAGTTCTTCTTTTGTCGGGAATTGCATGTTTGTGAATGGTTTGTGGGTGGTTAGGTGGAGAGAATTGAAGAGTTTGGAGGTGACTGGAAGAGTGTTTTGGGCAAGGTAGATTGCAGAATGGTTGCGGTAGCATTGTGTTAATTATGGGTTTGTACATGTAATCTTTGTATGTATCACTACATACAACCTAACGTATATTTTTAATAATACATCAGAGTTTTAGTTATTTCATAGCTATGAATTTTATACTCTATAATCTTGACGTTTTATTTCACAGAAGCGTTTGAATATCCATAAAAATTAAATGAACCAATGTATTCATTATCTTATAGAGAAGATATATTATTTTTAATTATGTTCCAATTATTTATCATGATCCTGATTTCCTTATTCTGAAAATTTGAAAGGAAGTTTTGTAGTTTGATACTTTCAGCGACAAAGGGTCAATATTGCTTTAGTATATTTCGTCACATATACATGTATATCTATATGAATTGAGGACTGCTTCTATTTCTATGATAAGAGTATTACGGTGTTAAGCTCATATGTTTCTGTTTCTCCACTCGCGCTGCGCCATAATATCCTTTGATATTTCCGATCCTCTGGTCGTACGAGGAATTGCCGATACATTTTCTCGATGTCGCCAGTGAGTACGTACTGATGAGCGCGGAATCTAATTAATATACAAAATAAATTGTGAATTGATTCGAGAATATAGGATTTCCCCATTTTCATGATTATCGTGATTTTTGTATAAATATATTTTTTAAGATACTAATAATTAGGTACTTATAAATTAGTATTATCAATTATTTTGCATTTATAATTCCGCCTCTAGTATAAGTGTTAATTGAAAACTAACTTTATGTTTCAAAAAGTACTAGCAAAGTCGTTGAGTAACAAGCCACTGATGCTAACACAAATAGCATTGTCGTAATTAAATATTTCTAAATATTCATTTTTCATTTTGAACCTGTAGAAACAATTTATTATATATACTATTAGCTAAGTAATTGCATATTTAATTAAGTCGAAATATAAAACTTAGTTATTTTAATAATTTAAAAAATAAAAAACTGACAAACATTTCAATTTAATTTATGGTTGGAACAAAAGACAGTTATTCTTCATTAATTGAAATATTGCAATGCAGAGTACTTTCCAAAATACGCCGAGAGTATTCCTGATGGTGAAACGAGCGTTGCTTCATCGAACGCAGCTAAAGAAAACAACATCTATGTAGTTGGTGGTACGATGCCTGAAATAGAGGGCGCTAAATTGTACAATACCTGTACTATTTGGGGTCCCGATGGAACTTTGATAGCAAAACACCGAAAGGTAAGTAATATATTCCTTTATGGCTTTGAATTTGAAAATATTGGGGTGAAGAAAGTGACTCTATCTAGGAATAATTTAGGAATATACATATGTACATACGTATACTATAACCAATTCTATAATTTACGGTTTATAAAATACGTTATGATACGGGAAACGCCCATTTTTGTTGTAATGTGTTTGTTGTTGTATAAATTTTTCACATACTTAAAATATTATTATACTTATTTTTTCTCCTTTTTAAACATTATTAAATGATAAGATTTTTTAAGAAAAGAAAGTGATAAAAACGCTGTCAGTTATTAAATAAAAAATAATTAAAGTTTAGGAGTTGGTAACTTTGATATTAAATTACAAAAGTTGCAGCAATAGAATTAGCGACCACATTTTTATGTTATTAGGTACATCTATTCGACATCGACATTCCTAATAAGATTACTTTTCGAGAGAGTGATTCACTCAGTCCTGGTAACTCCCTAACGACGTTCGATGTGAAGGGCTGCAAAATAGGTATTGGCATTTGCTATGATATTAGATTCGAGGAAATGGCACGCATTTATCGGAACAAAGGTACAGTAACTTAATCGATCAATACTTAACTAGCAAAAAATTAAATATCTTTCTTAAATATATTCTATATAAAATTAATATAATCTGTAACTCTGTATAAAAAGAAGCTTAATTTAAAAAACCAGTATATTTGCTGAAAATGAAACAAATAAAAGAATTAAAAGCACAATAAGAGGACTGTCCTCGCATATTCAGAAATGATGGAATGTGAACCGTGCAACTACGAAGTTAATTGGTATTCGGTGGCTTCATATTTCCTGCTTCTCTGGGTTAGGTTGCCAAATGCTGATATATCCAGCGGCATTCAATATGACCACTGGACCACTGCACTGGTCATTACTTCAGCGTTTCAGAGCGAATGATAATCAATTATACGTTGCCTGCATATCACCGGCTCGTGTTCCTTAAGCAAGTTACGTCGCATGGGGACATACACAGTTGACCAATCCCTGGGGAAAGATTCTTTACGATTTGGAAACTCAAGAGAATATGGCAGTCACCGATATCGGTAATTTACAGCTTAAAATTAAAAGCGAGAGATCCATGATGTAATTAATTTTTAGTCTCGTTAATTTATCGATTTAGCCATCTTCCTCTGTATTTGTTGAATTTATTAGTAAGCATTACTTATTACTTCGTATGTTTCTTTTTTCTATCAGATCTAAAAGTTGTTGAGGAAGTAAGACAAGACGAAATTTTTTGCATGTCTGTAGTAAAAAGAAATCGAATCTGGTCCGTCGTATCGAGTAGTCCAGTGATTAG
Source organism: Bombus huntii (assembly GCF_024542735.1). NCBI lineage: Eukaryota > Metazoa > Arthropoda > Insecta > Hymenoptera > Apidae > Bombus > Bombus huntii. The sequence goes on from NW_026099410.1 coordinate 68,394, forward strand.
GGGGTTTCGGTGTTTGTTGACTCTTTTGCTATATCTGTCGCTATATTTTGCTATTTCCTCTTTGACTGTAGGTATCTTGAGGTCGCGATGGATGGTTTCGTTGGTAACATACCAAGGTGCGTCTATTAAGGCTCTTAGCGTTTTCGATTGGAATCGTTGTAGTATTTCGATGTTGGAGTTACTTGGACAGCAACAGCTGGTGATACTGTCATACACCTCCATTTATAAACTTTCGAAAATCGATGTGACCTTCAAACTTTAGTGTATTCTGTTTCACAGCACAAAATGTTTCCGAAACGTACGTTTATTGTTACAATAAACTTGACTAGTGGCTCTGAAATACTATCCTTGAAAAAACAATGGGGAAATTGGAGCAAAAGCAGAAGGAAATAAACAAAGACCTTGTTGGTTCGTAAAAATAAAATATGCTACAGGAAAAACTTTTTCCAACGGATTGAGATGCGACAAGCTTTAAAAGCTATGACGCGAATCGAGCGTTTGTCTACAAGAGCGCATTTTCGGTGGATATATATGTCGGAATGACATTGGGGATAGGGTTGTCGGTGTTTGAGGAGTCTTCATTGAAGGTAGCCATCGTTGCGGTGTAACGAAGATACGATTTATTGACACAGGTATGAATAACACAGGTTTGACAATCTACCACGGCGGTGAGACGTCCGCGACACTAGTGACAATGGTCTCCGGTTCGATAACGAATCCGCGGCCAACGGGATGACAGATGGGCGTTCTCGCTGAATCTAAGTCTGATTCGTAAAAATAATTGCTGAGCGTAAAGACGTTACTCTTTGGTCGACGGGAGCGCGTAAAAGAATGCCCGTCCCGTCCCGATGATGCCACAGAGGAAAACTATAATGGGGTGTGTCTAAGGACACGAGATCATCGGATTCGTCGAGGAAAGCCTTCGTTTAGGAAGTAAGGGAAATTGACGTTGCTGCTAATTGGTCAATCTCCATATCGGTGGTTAGAAAAAGATGGTAGCCGCCCTCGAGGGAAAGTTGCTAGTGGGAGACGTCGCTCGTTGAAAAATATGTCTCCCCTATCTTCCCGTAGTTGGGACAAAGACTGTTTGTCTGTTTGAAGGACTTTAGTTAACTAAACCTTAAGATTTATAACGGGCCCTCGGGCTAGCCGAACATGTACTGCGGAGACGCATCGACATCTGGCAATCATCTTACTCGAAGAATAGGGTCTGCGTGTGGCGAGCCACGGGACAGAAACCGTGGGAATGTTTACTGTCGCGTGTCGCCACGAATATTTCTTTTAAGGAGAGCTATAGAATTACTCCATACCTTTGTTAGGCAAAGCGTTCATCCCTTGACCGCGGCTACGTTGGGCGACAGACTGTCACCTCGAGCCAAAGCTCACCGTCACTAATCTCGAACAATTACAATCGGATTGAATAACTACAATAGTTTAGTTACAGTTATAGTAGACTTTAGATTGCAATGTTGCGGGGCTATCCAAAGGTTCCGGTGTCCTTTCATCTCCGACATATAGATATACATGTATATGTGACGAAATATACTAAAGCAATATTGACCCTTTGTCGCTGAAAGTATCAAACTACAAAACTTCCTTTCAAATTTTCAGAATAAGGAAATCAGGATCATGATAAATAATTGGAACATAATTAAAAATAATATATCTTCTCTATAAGATAATGAATACATTGGTTCATTTAATTTTTATGGATATTCAAACGCTTCTGTGAAATAAAACGTCAAGATTATAGAGTATAAAATTCATAGCTATGAAATAACTAAAACTCTGATGTATTATTAAAAATATACGTTAGGTTGTATGTAGTGATACATACAAAGATTACATGTACAAACCCATAATTAACACAATGCTACCGCAACCATTCTGCAATCTACCTTGCCCAAAACACTCTTCCAGTCACCTCCAAACTCTTCAATTCTCTCCACCTAACCACCCACAAACCATTCACAAACATGCAATTCCCGACAAAAGAAGAACTTATCGTCAGTTGTCCTTAACATCTCGTTCATTCATTTGGTCCCTATCCCCCTATTTCCTCCCACTGCGATGATCGCACTACATTTTTCCACGTCTCTATTCTATTCTCTGGATGATCTGAATTCTCGAGCAGTCGAGTGACGATTGATCTGTACAATTGATCGATTTCTTTTTACTACAGACATGCAAGAAATTCCGTGTTGGAGAGCGATATTGCGAGTTCGAGTGCCTGGACCATCTGAAGAACGTTACCAGAACTGGTATAGTTTATGTCGTTGATGATAAGAATTCCTCCACGACTCAGCAACAAGAGCTACTCTGGGTGATGAGCTTAATGGTGCTGTTGCGGCTATTTTAATTTTTCAACAAGGATCCAGATGGCGCCGTTGACGAAATTCTTTCACTATAAACGTCAACGATCAACATCAGCCATCAGGGAACGAAAAAGGTACGCTGTAACGTGTCTGAGTAATTATACCTCGAGGAGTACATACAGTTATGTAATGAAGATTCATATGTGAGTGTTTGTTTTCTTATTTCTTTTCCCTTTGTTTCATTTGAATGGATTTTTTTACTCAAAGAGCGAGGTAAGATTACGTCAGATACGTTTTTACATATGCTAAAAAAATGGAAAATGATGATGATGAATCAATGACACGTAGAAAATTATAATCTATTGTATTGCTGTTATCTAATGGTGTTGTAGTTGACTGTATGGTGGATGTATCTAATGGTGTTGTAGTTGACTGTATGTTGTTCAATATTGCTATGAAACTCTTCTGATTCATTGTCACTTATACGAAGGATGGAAGTATGCGAATTGGGAGAAGTCAGGTTGAGAGATGCAAGATTTATACGCTCGTTCTGTCAGTTATCCCAGTGTCTGTTACGCGATAGAAAATGAACGAACTGAATAATAAATGCATTATCGGCATGAAGATTGCTTGATGTAGGCCACCGCTTTTTTTCTATCCTTCCGATACCATTTTTCTTTTTTTTCTTTTTTTGCGAAACACTTTGCTAGTCGTGAGAAGCAGCAATTCCCTTCTGCGAATCAATTACGGTTCACGAGAAATTGTATTATAGCCTGGAACGTATTCAAATTATCTTCAATTATTCTCGGCTGTTTCCATTTCCATTCGTCTCTTACGTAAGTACTCGTTTGATGTACGTACATAGTGAGACAATAATCGTTAACACCTTTAATGTCTTCAGTATTATAGAATAAGACGCGAAAATACGTTGAAACCTGACTTTTAGATTCGCGAGACTCTATAAGGCTTCGAAAGTCTCTTGTTTCAGGCCGAATAAAAAATTGTAGATGAAGAATTACATTGCGAGGTCTGTTAAGGAAAATTTTAAATCGTATCGTTGTAATAGGATTATTTCAGAGAGGGAAATTACGTGTTGCGTGCGAAGCCACGAGCTTTCTTTCAGGCTAATATACATAATTGTCCTATCGAACTTTCCATCTAAACCGTTGCGCTCACACGTGGATTTTGCATTTCAATTTTCTTACTTACAGTCCAGTCCAGTGAGACCAAGTTAAATTTTTCAGCCCTCCGAGGTAGAATATGTTTTATAGAGAGACGTACAACGCCATGAAGGGGAGACAGATCAATAAATTGGGTTATCTTTAAATTACTGACAATCATTTCATCGACGCGGTTTCACCGACACCGAGTCCCCCGGCAACGTCTGTCAAAGCTTATTTACCGATACACTGAAATCAACCACAATCATTTTACCGACCTCTTCCTTTGCTGACAGTTATTATACTCGCTGTCATATGTTATCGTTGATTATACATCTTTATTTACAAATTCGTTCCTGTGTATAACGAAACAAAGGAAGAAACGAAAATGATACGTTTCATGACGCATTGTTAAATTATTAATTAACGAGAGTTACATATCTACATGAATGCTTTGAAATGTCAGTTATAATTCATGAAAATGGATACAAGCCATTTTACTATACATAAATAGAATTATAAAGACATGTTACGTACTAATGCTTTTACGAAATATATTTCTGTATACGTTTGACGTTTCTGTATTATTCCTTATGTGCTTTCTGCTCTTGTGTTTAGCTCGTCGGAAGTAAAAATACGTTAAGCGAATCAGCTAATCTATTCGAGCGTTTCAACGGCTCAGTCTTCTCTTATGCAACTACCAAAAGAGAAGATAAGTCTTTGGTTATACAACATTTCATAACGTCCAAAGTAACGGGGTACTAATTAGTTGCAACTTTAAGACAGACCAGATATCAGTCATCGTCCGTAAATACATTTATTACGATCGTTTAAAGTTTAAAGAAACACCGTTATAAAGTCGTAATACGAGACAAAGCGAAGAGAAAGTAAACTGTTGGATATATGACAAAATAATTCTATTTTAAATAAGAGACTGGTCAGCGTGGTTATTTTGTTTACAAAATCAAACGAATTTAATGAATGTAATGGTAAGGAAGTAACTATAAGTGGCTGTTAAACTATTTTTATGCTTGAAAAGTAATTCGCAAAGTAATGTAAAGCAGTACTACTGAGTTGTACATAACCTCTTTCAGAATTTGTTCTTAACCTCTTGCTTCATAACTTCCTTAATTATACTCTTCAAACTTATTGACTACTTCGATGTTGTTACGAACAGAAACTGATAAAATATTAATCTTAAATATATATATATATGGGGATATATATATATATATATATATATATATATGTACTACTCACTCAAACTATGGATCACATAACCTATACAAAAAAAAAAAAAAAAAAAAATTATTGTACACTATAAAGCAAGAGGTTAAATCTTTAATCTGTTAAGAATTAAATTTTTTATTGTAACTGCGAAAATTATAAAAGTACCAAGCGAAGCAAGTACGGAATATATGCGGAATATGAATCGCTCAACTAACCAAAGAGCGGCTCAGTGACAAAATTAGTAAAGTAAAGACCACAAATATTACAACATTATATTCTACCACAAAATAATTCTCTATACAAAAAAGGTACACAACGAATCGATTTTTCACAACGATAAGAGTCAACAGAACCAATCAAGACCAGACGAGACTCTCATAAGACAACGATATCAGAGGGATCAAATCAGCGACTTCAATCTATGTTACAGAGTATAGTTATCAAGAAAAATTGCTCTTTTCATGAAAAGTATGGTAATGATACTCTTATAACACATTGTATATCTGGCAGTCGGATGTGCCCGTGGCCATCGGAAATGTAAAGACGACGCTTTTAGAAAGTGATAGCGCCATCGCGTATTAAAAACGCGTTAGAAGAAGGACGGTTTCGCTATCCAAGGCGAATCGAAAAGTGTGCGTGTTGCGAGAATCAGAGTTGATCGAGACGTCGAAGCATAGAGTCGTTAGAATTGAGTTGCGAGTGTTGTCGAGTGTTAGAGTTGCTAGTGAGAGAGAGAGAGAGAGAGAGAGAGAGAGAGAGAGAGTTACCAAATAGTTGTCAAGTTATTTGTTGTAAATACGAGCGTTGCATTTAGTTTTCCTGTTAATCAAACATCGTTTCTCTGTCTAACTAATATCTGTATTTTCAATCCATTATTAATATATTCCGATATTACAAGTGGGGGCTCGTCCGGGATTGAATAAGACAGAGAAACGATACGATTTAACGGAGCTATTTCTGCGGGAGTAGAAAAGAATAGAATAAAATGGCAAACGTTGAAGACGAACGATTGTCGGGTGAAGAGGATTTGACGCTGGAGGAGCTGAGGAGTAAGCTCGCACAGATGAATCTGCCTATATCCGGTGCGAGATCAGTGCTGGTTGCCAGGTTGAACAGAGCGTGCAAACCTGGTCGATCTACTCCTAAGGATTCGAAGCGTGGCGAAGAACCAACAAACCAGCGAGATCTAAGAAGCAAGCAGAGAGCCGAACGCAGTCAAGAGGGAGAGGAAGACCTCGAGAAGCTGAGGACGAAAGAGCTGAGAGCGCGTCTCGTTAGCTTGGGGTTGAAGGTAACGGGAAGAAAATCCGAACTACGCGCGCGGCTACAGGCGGCCCTAGAAGGAGACGATGTATCGTCGGAAGAAGAGAGCTCCGACGAAAGTGAAGGCGAGGACGATAAACAAGGCGCGCGAGAATACAGGAGAGGCACGCGAGCGGTGTATCAGGACCGCGATGAGTAGCAGCAGAAGGTATGCGTCGGTTCGATGTTGAGTCTTAAAGACGTGGAAGACTCATTAGAGAAATTCAGCGGGGATGATCTGCTGAGGGTAAATCAGTGGGTGGAAGACTTCGAGGAAATGGCAGAAGTGTGGGGTTGGTCAGACGCCCACATGGTGGCCTATGCTAAGAAATTACTCGCAGGCTCCGCTCAGGCCTTCGTACGACAAAAACGATGCGCGAAGTCCTGGGCAAAGCTAAAAAAGGCGTTGAGGAATGAGTTTGAAAATGTAGTAAGCGACCAACAGATACATGGCGAGTTATCCCATAGAAAGAAGAAAGCAGATGAGAGTCTGCAACAATATATGTATCACATGTGCGGGATTGCAAAACAAGGAAGGGTTGATACGCAATCCTTGATAGACTACATTATTCAAGGCATTCCCGACGAGGTCGCGAACAAGACTGTGCTATACGGAGCCAGGAATATCGAGCAATTAAAAGAGCGTTTCAGGCGCTACGAAGCGATAAAAAGAGATATGGAGATGAGGACGAAATTTGAGGAGCCGAAGAGTAACAGGGTAAAGCCGGTGGCGAAGCTGTCCGAAACCGAGAGGAACAAGGAACCCGGTCGATCTGGAGATGCGAGGAAGACGCGATGCTACAATTGCTTCAAATGTAGGGAGTACGGACACATCGCATCAAGTTGCGACAATTTGGGTGAGCCCTCAAAAAAAGTTTACAGCGTGTTTCGGTCGTTACAAACAAGGCGTGGTAAGGATGTTAAGATGGAAAATTTCAAATTGAGCGCGTTGATAGACACCGGTAGTGAGCTGACTCTAATGCGAGCAGATCAGCATGTGAAAATCGGAGCGCCCAGATTAAGTCGGGAAATCGTTGGATTTGGCGGTGTCGGTTCCGGAAGGAATTTTACGCTCGGGAAATTTTCCACGAACATTATTATAGACAATGAGTCGTACTGTATAACCATACACGTAGTTCCAGACACAGTGATGCAACATTCGCTTATTATTGGCGCAGACTTTTTGGACACTGTTGAAATAAGTATAAAAGGGGAGAATCTTTTATTAGTAGAATAAAGGACGAAAATCCCGATGAGTGTCCGGAAGTCCTCAAGATAGATGTAGAGACACAGGCGAGTGAGATAGATTTGTCACACGTTAAGGACATGCAACATAGGCTAAAAAGAGATTTGAAGAGAACCAAAGCATTGCTAAGAGACGCTCAAACGATGCTGGAGAGATCGAAAGGTGACTCGACGGGTAAAGCAGCTTTACGACAGCTGAAGAACCAGTTAGAAGATGCAGAATGCGCTAGAGCAGTTGCAGTTAAAGCGAAACAGGCACTGGAGCAAGAACCGAATGAGACGCAGGCTTCGTTGCAGGAAGTACTGCGGCAACGTTCCGAAGCAGAAGATCGTGTTAATGTAGCTAGTCGCGAACGAACTGAGCTACTGTCGCAATTGGAAGAAAATAAAGAAGAGTTAGCAGAAGTTTTGAAGAAGTATCGGGCAGCTGTGCAGCAAGTGTCGGAGGAACGGAGAATAGTGGCAAGACACGTGGTGATTGGTAAAGTGGACCACGAGATGGTGTCCTCGTCGGATTCTTGCGGCCAGCAGGAGGACTTAGCGAACATCACGAGGAGGAAGAATCTGGCTAAACAACAGCAACAGGATGTTGTTGATGATATTTGCGAATTTACTGAGAAGGATAGCGTTGCGGATGTGAGGGTTGTTTCAAGTTTTCGGATAGACTCGAAGAGAGTGAATGCAAGGCGAACGAAAAGACAAGGGAAGTCGCACGTGCGGAATCCCTCCAATAATATCGATATACAGAGGATGTGGATGACGAGGACGACGATGGGATTGTCGAGGACACGATGAACGTGAAGACCTTCGAAAAAGAAGAGATCATAGTCTCGGTAGATGGTAAGTTGTTAACGTCTTCCATGTACGAACCGAGCCTACGAAAATGTCACGATGCTGCCACGACGATCAAAGCCCCTGACAAGAGTGAAATGGGTAAACAAACAACGGAGAGGAAGATAGAGGAAGAGCGAAAGAGGAGCAGTAGCATCGAGGACGAACAGGCCGCGGTGTTCCAAGAGGAACGAGATCAGCTGCGTGCGGACGCAAAGAGACGGATTGAGGAGATCCAAATCCGAAACAAGCGGGCGTATAACAGGAGACGCAAGAAGGCGACAGCATACAGGACGGGAGATCTAGTGGCAATCGAGAGGATGCAGAGGGGTCCCGGGCTAAAGCTGCATCCGAAGTTTCTTGGACCGTATCGGGTGATAAAAGTCCTGCGAAATGACCGATGCATAGTGCAGCGAGAGGGGGAGCACGAAGGGCCACGTACAACTTCCACGGCAGCCGATCACATGAAATGGTGGAATGCTGACGATAGTGATGTAAGTGCGAGCGGCGATGATGAGCACATCTGAGGGCAGATGTGATTGTCAGGAAAGGCCGATTGTAATATCGTAGAATAGCTTTGATTGGAGATCGGCTGAAAATAGAAAAACCGTGTACGTCGTGTTTCTGTGGTTCGTTTACATTTAAGAGTGCCTACGTGACTAAAGGCACGTAGTTGGTAGTTCTTACATAGGTATGAGGGAAACAATAGACAACGTTAGAAGAAGGACGGTTTCGCTATTCAAGGCGAATCGAAAAGTGTGCGTGTTGCGAGAATCAGAGTTGATCGAGACGTCGAAGCATAGAGTCGTTAGAATTGAGTTGCGAGTGTTGTCGAGTGTTAGAGTTGCTAGTGAGAGAGAGAGAGAGAGAGAGAGAGAGAGAGAGAGAGAGAGTTACCAAATAGTTGTCAAGTTATTTGTTGTAAATACGAGCGTTGCATTTAGTTTTCCTGTTAATCAAACATCGTTTCTCTGTCTAACTAATATCTGTATTTTCAATCCATTATTAATAAATTATAATTAATCGAACAAAATTACACCTTTAATATATTCCGATATTACATTACCGTGATGTAATATTTATCATGCTTATTTTGTACGTAAAACGAATCGTTGGAATATTCCCGAAGCTAACGAAGCATTTCCCAAAAGTTAAACCGAAGAGATTAACGCGAATAGTTAAGTGAAATTTTTCCATTAACTTGCTGACCAACCGGCAAATAAAAAATCATAAAAATTGTTTCAATGTGTTGAGGTCACGCATAACTTCTTTTTTCATTGACGATTACCAAACAGGTAAAATTTCGAAATTGTACGAAGGCCACGTGACCAGATCGTATTGGAATTTGAAGTGCATGGAAAAAGACAACTCGAAGTACAAACCTTGAGCTGTACTACTCGAAGTACAAACGTGAACTAATGGATGCAGAAAAGCAATTAACGCCAAACATCCGAACAGCATCTTGGAGCCCGTCATTGTTCTGAAATAAAAGAAGTGACGAATTAAAAAGACGCAGGACTAATAATAATAAAGGAAACTTAGTTCGTATTATAAATTGAATTTACATCAGAAAAGAAGCACGACCAAGCGAAACAGATCGTAGAAATGACAAATATCATCGATATACGTTTCAGTGTAATTTCACTTTTGAAAATTATTTAGTTTAATACGATCGTATTCATCGCTCCGAAACTTTCATTGTGCTGCAATTTGTGCTGCGTCTTTTTAATTTCTCTATCTTTCTGTGTTTTCGGAAAAATTACTTGAAAGATTAAGAATTGCTTGCCTTATTTTATTTTCGATTAGTTAGGATTTGATTATTCCAGGTAAGGTTTATTATTTATAACAGGTTTTATCACTTGTTTATTATTTAGGAGTTTGTTATTTTAGGATTAGTACCTTTTAGGATTTCTTATCCTTCGAGTTTCTGTTTCAGATATCTAGGTCTATTTCAAGATGTTTTATTACATTAGGATTATTTATTCGATTAAGATAATTTAAGAGTTTCACAATGTACAAAGAAATAATCGCGTGAAATTTAGATTTATGCTTTAAACGTATTAAACACGCGGTAATTTCAATGTCTATAGCCTCGAACGTGTTCTGATTAGTTGTGTCATTGTCTGTGACATTGAAATCACAAAAATCCATTGCAAGTGTGCTGTCATGCAATGTGGATGTAATTGGGTTTTTTGGGGTTAGGTTGGGGTTAGGTTGTATCATCTGATTTGTACAGTACTATTTTAACGCAAGGACAGGAAAGTTATTATATATTTCCCGTCCATTATTTGAATCGTTGTGAAGTGTAACGAATTATATTCGATTCGAGGAGATGTTAATGAATTACCCATTTCATATGTAATTACATGGAAATAAAAATCATTGCAAAAGTAATTGATCTAATGACAACGGAATTTCCAATATTTTTTTGTTTCGTCACCTCTTTTTCGTAATATATCTTTTATAGGTACGTGATTTATTAATCGTTCGAATGGAAATAATTATTCGTATAATATTCAAACGATTCTAGCCATAAAATAAATTAAAACGATACCTGTCAATGATATGCAATCTGCGTATGACGTCAACCTCGATCTATGCTTATACAAGAAATTTTATCAATCAATGACTAGATATACAATAATCAAATATTATAAAATTTCCTGAAAACCTTTAGGTGTTAATATCTTTAATATTTGCAAGTTATTGTTTAGCGCTAATTAGTTAGAATGTAACAAGTGGTGTACCAGAATTGAGATAATTAAGCCACACGAACAATCTTATTTAGATCTTTTTAATTTTTTAATTCTCTTTTGCTCTAATACTTCGTAAAATTAATCTTCATTAGCTACTACACTTCATAGAATAACAAGAGATAATTTTTCTTATATAACGTTTCATTCATAAAATCTATCATTAAAGTATATCTTCATAAAAATATCATTCCATACTAACGGTATATTTGGCGTCATACGAGATAACAGTTACCAGTGATGACATATGTAACTTTATAAAGATATCTCGTTTTATTATATATTAAAAGAATGTACTCATTGCTGCTATATTTCAGATGAAAAAAAGGCGGCAACGATTTTACAGTAAAATCGTTCGTTTACAACTGATTCATTTACATTTCATGATAATACTGTGCATTCTGAATATGCTATGATTTGGTTTAAAATAATAAATAGTCCATTCTTGCATACTATTGCTCCAGCTTTACTTGTATTTTCGATATTGGTATAAATAGAAAGACAATTAATGTCGTTCGAGTCTATTTTCGGATCATTTATATTACGTTTAATCCATATAGTTATCATATGAGACATAGTATCGTAAAATTTGGAAGAATAAAACGTTCGTACAGGAAGTACATTTTATAAGAACTCCAACAAATCTGCGTGTGCACCTAAAATACAAACTGATAGTGATAGTGATTGTTCATAAGTTTATATACATTATCTAATGTCAATCGAAGGTATCAATTCTTTTTCTCCATAAGAGTACTTTTTCATTTATATGTGTTCAAAAATACATGTGTTCAACCGTGAAGCATATGTCACCTACAACGAAAAAGAGTTTTCCTATACTTAATATTTCCTTTATATACCTATGAAAGTCTATTCTTCGCGTAGTATGAAATTATGAATAAATCTGGAATATTGTTCAATCTGAAAAGAAAAATAACTTATTGACATCATTCATTGATACGAGATTCAGAATGTTTGTTTTGTCTTGCAGAAAAAGAAGGCAGCCCTCCCTTTCTTTTAATGTGAAATAGAAAGCGAAAATTTGAAAACAGATTTTTTGGAAATTTACTTGCAAATATCGTTTTCAATATCGTGATTTTCTTCCCAATGGTACTGTACTTTCAAATTTTCCAGTATCCCTCTAAAAACAAAAAGTCGAACCTCGTTATTGTTAACGTAGGCATTACAAGGAAGAGAAGTATTAGAAAGCAGCTCCTTTTTATTATGGATTTCTTTATAATCATGTAAATAAGAAATTCCGGAAATTTTTTCCTCAAGAATTTAATTCTTGTGTTTTGATTGATAATTATTACACTGCATACTAACTTTTCGCATACTGTTCGCGTCTAACAGTTTCCTAATAATAACTACTTCAAAATTACATATGTTCTTGCACGAATTCAAAAGTACGTATGATACAATTACAATTGATTCTAAAATAATAATTATTTAAAGATATTAAGATACTAATTAAACGTTTCACTGTATTTCAAAATCTGGAACAACAAATTTTTATTTATAAAAAATGAAACTGTCTTTATATATTCTTTGTCACGATGCTATTTCTTATTACCGTGTCGACATTTTTTAAAATTCATTTTGTTATCTCTACGCAATATGAAAATTCATATACTGCTTAATATTTTTTACATATTATCCATCCACCGCATGATATCTCCTGAAAAATCAAAATATTAATGTTATATTATTACAATGCTTCTTAAATTTCAATTTTTGACAAATTTGAAATCCAATATATTTTGCACAATTATTATTTATCAAAAAATTCCAAGTTAGTAACTTTCTTTTCAAATGGCAAATAACATATACTTTGACTTACCTGTAAGTTTTTGTTCCTAATCATCATTTCCTCTTATAGAACATCATTATTGTTCTTATAATTACTACCAGTGTCATAGATATTGTAGTGGCTACAACTGAATTAATAGAAAATGATAAATAACTGTGTATAACACTAACACATAATTGTGTATAACAATGACACATAACTTTTACTTACACTTCTGTCGATAAGGGATTACTTACTGTGATATCCTGTTGATGTTTCTTAAGGCACTTGATTAGGTGCGATACGGTATCATTCCTTATGGTATACTGTAGATAAGTATTTTAGAAAATAACAAGAATAAATCTAAATTATTCAGAGGTTCCAGTTTCGGCTTAGACATAAATACAGGACCATTTGCAAAGAAGAAAGGGTGCGTTTCTACAGCCTCGTTATAGTAACCATGAATACCAATCTCTGAATTACTGGTTACTAAACATAAATATCCTATAAAATTTAATATATTTCTTTAATTTTTAATACATACATGAGTTAGTAGTTCTAAATTATGAATCATCCTACCTGTGATATTACGCTTTTCCTTATAATATCATCACTCGAGTGAACAACATTAAGATCATGTAAACCATGTCATCCTATCTTACTGTGAAGATACTTAGTTATGTTATCTAACATTATAAAAATATCATCAAATTCAAGTCCTTTTATTCACATCACATGGCCACGACGATCTGGTTCTTCGTTATATAATGTTCTAAAATTTGTCGTATATATAGGATGTACAAACCGTGATATCAAGGTATCAGTTCTTCCTTCCCAAGGGACAGTTTCATTAAAATTCTGATAGAATTAAAAATTAATTATTAATATTCTAACAATCATATATGTTAAATACGTTATAGTCAACGATATATACCTGAGCGAATGTAGGGGTGATTCCTTGATAATTATAAATGTCATCAGCCCACATCATTGTGCCACTTCTTTGTACTCCAGCCTCTAGATTAACAGCCTAAACAAACATACGAAATTTTATAGAAGCTGTACAAAATATAGTATATATGCGCAATATTGAAGCGTTCAAGGGGATATAAAGGTAATGTACATCACATACACGTGTACTCTCATGCAACAAAATACAATTAGATTTAATAGTATAAGCTCTTTTATTCATCATAATAGATTGGAAATTTAAGTGTCTTACGAGGGTGAGTAAAAAGTTACCCGCTCTGTCGGTGTAGAATTTATTTTAAGCAATTGTCAAAAAAGACATACATCATTTTTTGACATAATCACTCGATTTCTGTATACACTTTGTCCATTTGCCGAAGGACCTTTGTATTTTCTCATTAAAAAATGTTTTGGGCTGAGCTGCGAACCACGAATGCATCGTCGTCTTCACCTTTTCATCAGCTTTTTCGGCATCCATCTCGCACAAACTTTTTAAAATCCAAATCTGTCGTGCACTATTGCATAAGCAGAGCCGTGGCTGATTTGCAAATGATTTGCCACATTATCCAGTGTCACTCGTCTATTCCATAGAGCATAAGTTCATGAGCACGTTCAATGTTGTCATCGTGGATGTGGACGGGCGTCCAGCTGTTTTTTCATAACACTCGTGCGATCTTCTTTGAACTTTTGTGCCCATTCAAACACACTTCGTGACAAAACACTTTCTCCATAATGTGCATTAAATCTTTGATAAATATAGGCATCAAACATAACCTCCGACCACAAGAAACGAATCACAGCATCCTGCACTGTTTTCCTGCAAATCACCATTGCAAAGCGCCATTACTCGCGCAACGGTCACAAACGAATTGACGTAACACAAAGAAACCTGCGCAGCAGCACTGAACAGATATTGACGTCATACGAAGAGTGCAGATGGATCAATACGGTCGACAGAAGTTTTAACTATCTGGAGTGCGGATAAATTTTTACTGAGAGTCGTATAGGAATCTATAATCTGTAAGTACACCTTTGGCTGAATGGAAATTTCTCTTACATATAGTCAAAAATGCTGAAACTGTGTATTGAATTGGAAAGTGATAAAAAATAAGTGAAGTTTCGAGGTTGCATGTGATTGCATGAGTACACAGGACGTTTTTAGCGAATAAAAAATAATTTTGAAAGACACGAGACTTATCTTGTATTTTATGCACTCTCTGTGTCCGAATTTCCAGAAGCTCTCTATCTTATGAAGTGTTTTAGATTAGCCGGAAAATTTTGTACGTACGTACAAGAAGTATACGATCTAAGTGGAATATTCCATTATTCTCTTGATACAACAGAAACGAAATTTACAGAACTTCTCAGAAAGTTGGTTTATTATTACCAAATTAATAGAATTAATACACGTTTATCATCTTTACATACCTAAGTCGTGGAGGTTTATCGTGCGTAAAAAATTAGTGTCGTTTCAAAGTTACATTTCGTACATTTTAAGCCTATAATTTGTAACGTACAAAACAATGTAAATTTGAGCTGTTTCTTATCTCCACAATAAGAAAATCCAACTTTACGTTTTTTACACAATGATATTTATGGAACAGTAATATCATATTATTGCATCGCTTGGAGAATGAAGTCAAGGTACGATGTGACCCTAGTGTAAACGCTGGGATACCCAGCTGTGCCGCACTTATAAGCATAAGACACAATACCTATTAAATACGAGGTTAATTCATGTTGTATCAGCAGTGGTCCGCCGCGGTCAGCCTGAAAGGATCGTTAAATTTTTAATCAAAGACACTGAAATATATCGATCGAATTGTATTGAAATTATACTTATATACAGTAATAATCTTCTATTGATTTGTGTATTGAAATACTCCAATTTATAACGTACATGTTATATGTATTTTGAGCAAAACTAAGATTAGAAGGAAATTAGATTAAATACCATAACGAGGTGTGAGAAGTGGGCAAAACTATTAAATTGTGTTTATCTATTATTTTTAATGTTTAAGACGTCGATTTGATGTTAATTCGAATCGACGTGTCTTCAGATACCGTATAGTTTGTAGTAACTCTGTAACTTAATTACCGTACAAGAATCCTCTCCACCCTGAGCATGTTCGGCGCATATTATACCATCAGTGATATCAGGTGCATTAGGAAATTTGGAATAAGCTATTTTGCATTCGGCGTTCTTAATCACTGGCATTTGTACTTCCATTAATGCATTACGTCGTGGTCGTCCTACGAAGAAAATAAGAAAGATATTTAAGACTGGAACTATTTAATTTTATTATAAAATTGATATCACTTACTATATCTTAATGCTCCCCATCCAGCAACAAGGGGGTTATAGCCGACGAAGTTGCTCTTTCGTAGGGGCTCTTTCGTACAAATGGGATATACGTACCCTGAAAAATAAAAAAATAAATGAAAATGCAGGAAACGAATGACCAAAAGTATGAGAAAGAATTATACACGCTTTATGACACAATATATGTGTACAGTAAGAAATTTCAGGATATGATACTTCAGTAATACTCAATAGCATATATATATATATATATATTTGAGGACTTACTCGAAAATGGCACCTCCTCC
Organism: Bombus huntii; assembly: GCF_024542735.1. NCBI lineage: Eukaryota > Metazoa > Arthropoda > Insecta > Hymenoptera > Apidae > Bombus > Bombus huntii. The sequence continues at coordinate 84,595 of NW_026099410.1, forward strand.
ACCAATCTAAGAATGACAATATTATGATTGTGTATGTTTTCTATTCCATCCATATGTGCACAATGTGCTGCGGTCAAAACATGCCTAGCCGATATCAGGGAACCTCCGCACTTCCATAGTGGTTTGTCTGGGTTTCGGGGATTACGAAAACCTAATGCAGCGATCCATGGCCAAGCGCCTAAAATGCAATAGTCATAGTTGTGAATATACATAATTTTTTCTCACATAACGGGTAACAACGATTATTACCTATTCGATATTCGATCATACAGCAGACGATAAGTACATACGTACAAATACTCTGAAATAGAGATTTGATAAAGACAGAAATTAAATTTTTATTCCAGTGGAATACAAATTATTAAATAATTCTATATAATTTCTATTTGAACTATACTGAACTATAAAGTTCAAACGTGTAATTTCTGCCCTAACAGTTTTTGATCTCTATCCATATTATTACTCCTATATCAATTTTTTATTTCAAGCAAAAAGATACTCTTCCTAACATGAAGTAAAAGAAAGAAATAATTCAAGTTAATAAGTAAAGTTACTACCGATAAAATCATAGCATTATTATTTAGTCTAATTGAAATGTACATTGATGTGCTGTTTAATGCCTTTAAAGTTCATTCTTTGCAGTAAATGGCTTATTATTAATCGGAAAGAAAGACATAAAACGTACCAAGTTCAGCTGGTTTACCATCGACCACCCTGGTATGAGAGACGTTGCTAAAACCACAGTATGGTGGTCGCAAAGCCTTATACTTATACACAGTTTTTATTAAAATTTCTCTCTTCTCTTTGTTTGGATCGTTCGGACAGCAAACGATCGTAACATTGCCCTGGTATCTGCACACTGATCGTCTATAAAAATCGGTGGCTGTACGGTACTGTATCTGCCATATTTCTTGCAGAGGTTTACATTTTCTGTAGTCAAGGCACCTGCCTTCTTGATTGTCCGGTGTGGTACATTCTGGATCAAACAATTTTAAAACATTTATACAGTTCAAAGATGCGTAAGAAAGCGACACCGATTACTCAACTTTCGAAGTAAAAAGCCGATCAAGTCCACCGGATTGCCCTACAGACACGTATTAATCCGTAAGAGTGAGTCATCATGTTGATAATAATTATCTAAAGAAACTTTTCACGTGAAAATATAAAATTTTAATTGATTAGATATTGTGTTAGCCATACTTAAGAAAGAAAATGAAAATGAATGAAATGAAAGAAAAGGACTACCTTCAACCTCATTTTTTAAATAAACACTTTGTCAGTTTTTCGGTAAATAAATTCTTAGGAATTCAGGACAGTTTTTAGTGAATCATTTTGTTTCGACCGTTCGCGGAGAGACGCGATCGCGAGATAGCACGTCAACGAGAGTTGTAAGTTCCCATTACGATTAAATAATCGACGCCACGAACTGATCGATCCCCTTATTTCGATTATGATAATAAGGGTAGTTCAATGAAATTCCACAGAATTAACACAAATAAATTAATGTTTATTTCAACAACTTATTAACTAGAAAGATATAAATGGAACAAAAAAAATGTAACTGCGTTTTGGTTGATAAGTAATGCGCGACATACCACATGTGTTGACGGTTCGACTTCTCGAAAAGTTCTGAACGCCTTTCGATTTTTTTCGTTTTTTCTGGAAGGCGACCCCCACTACGTTCGGATCACGCCACATTCTTTTACAGCGAGGTAAAATACGGGCCACGAGTCGACGTTTCTGGAAGTCGCCCTGCTTAATGAACCATGCGCTTGCCACTACAATGTTTGTTTGCCGGGCAGACGCGACGATCCGTCTGCGACATTATAGTGCCGCGATCGATAGTTAAGAATATGACCTATGGTAAGCCGCATGGCGTAACATTCTCCCCCCGTTGAGAGGGTACCGATCAAACTAGCGAGGTGTGGTTGAGGTTCCCATCTTATTTCGTCTCGATGGCTAGTTGTTCGGGTTTCTCGAGATCGGGTTGAATTGGCAGTGGGACAAGCCTTTTGACGCCCCGATCCAAAATGCTCTTTGCCGTCTGAACTGTAGCTGTCCGGATGACACCATCGGCGCCTGGATGAACCTTGATAACTCGGCCCAGAAGCCAATGCATGGAGGGAACGTTGTCCTCTCTGAGGATGACGATTGTGCCCTTTTGGATGCTGTGTCCACCCTTGCTCCATTTATTGCGGTTGGTTAGCTCGTTCAAATACTCCTTATGCCAGCGGTTCCAAAAATGTTGTTTAAGCTGTTGGATATGCTGCCATTTGGAGAGTCGGTTCGATGGAATGTCTCTGAAATCTCGATCACGTAAGCACATTAATGAATCGCCAATGAGGAAATGTCCGGGAGTGAGGGCTAGGAGATCATTTGGATCGGTGGAGATAGGAGTTAGCGGGCGGGAATTGAGGACTGCTTCTATTTCTATGATAAGAGTATTACGGTGTTAAGCTCATATGTTTCTGTTTCTCCACTCGCGCTGCGCCATAATATCCTTTGATATTTCCGATCCTCTGGTCGTACGAGGAATTGCCGATACATTTTCTCGATGTCGCCAGTGAGTACGTACTGATGAGCGCGGAATCTAATTAATATACAAAATAAATTGTGAATTGATTCGAGAATATAGGATTTCCCCATTTTCATGATTATCGTGATTTTTGTATAAATATATTTTTTAAGATACTAATAATTAGGTACTTATAAATTAGTATTATCAATTATTTTGCATTTATAATTCCGCCTCTAGTATAAGTGTTAATTGAAAACTAACTTTATGTTTCAAAAAGTACTAGCAAAGTCGTTGAGTAACAAGCCACTGATGCTAACACAAATAGCATTGTCGTAATTAAATATTTCTAAATATTCATTTTTCATTTTGAACCTGTAGAAACAATTTATTATATATACTATTAGCTAAGTAATTGCATATTTAATTAAGTCGAAATATAAAACTTAGTTATTTTAATAATTTAAAAAATAAAAAACTGACAAACATTTCAATTTAATTTATGGTTGGAACAAAAGACAGTTATTCTTCATTAATTGAAATATTGCAATGCAGAGTACTTTCCAAAATACGCCGAGAGTATTCCTGATGGTGAAACGAGCGTTGCTTCATCGAACGCAGCTAAAGAAAACAACATCTATGTAGTTGGTGGTACGATGCCTGAAATAGAGGGCGCTAAATTGTACAATACCTGTACTATTTGGGGTCCCGATGGAACTTTGATAGCAAAACACCGAAAGGTAAGTAATATATTCCTTTATGGCTTTGAATTTGAAAATATTGGGGTGAAGAAAGTGACTCTATCTAGGAATAATTTAGGAATATACATATGTACATACGTATACTATAACCAATTCTATAATTTACGGTTTATAAAATACGTTATGATACGGGAAACGCCCATTTTTGTTGTAATGTGTTTGTTGTTGTATAAATTTTTCACATACTTAAAATATTATTATACTTATTTTTTCTCCTTTTTAAACATTATTAAATGATAAGATTTTTTAATAAAAGAAAGTGATAAAAACGCTGTCAGTTATTAAATAAAAAATAATTAAAGTTTAGGAGTTGGTAACTTTGATATTAAATTACAAAAGTTGCAGCAATAGAATTAGCGACCACATTTTTATGTTATTAGGTACATCTATTCGACATCGACATTCCTAATAAGATTACTTTTCGAGAGAGTGATTCACTCAGTCCTGGTAACTCCCTAACGACGTTCGATGTGAAGGGCTGCAAAATAGGTATTGGCATTTGCTATGATATTAGATTCGAGGAAATGGCACGCATTTATCGGAACAAAGGTACAGTAACTTAATCGATCAATACTTAACTAGCAAAAAATTAAATATCTTTCTTAAATATATTCTATATAAAATTAATATAATCTGTAACTCTGTATAAAAAGAAGCTTAATTTAAAAAAACCAGTATATTTGCTGAAAATGAAACAAATAAAAGAATTAAAAGCACAATAAGAGGACTGTCCTCGCATATTCAGAAATGATGGAATGTGAACCGTGCAACTACGAAGTTAATTGGTATTCGGTGGCTTCATATTTCCTGCTTCTCTGGGTTAGGTTGCCAAATGCTGATATATCCAGCGGCATTCAATATGACCACTGGACCACTGCACTGGTCATTACTTCAGCGTTTCAGAGCGAATGATAATCAATTATACGTTGCCTGCATATCACCGGCTCGTGTTCCTTAAGCAAGTTACGTCGCATGGGGACATACACAGTTGACCAATCCCTGGGGAAAGATTCTTTACGATTTGGAAACTCAAGAGAATATGGCAGTCACCGATATCGGTAATTTACAGCTTAAAATTAAAAGCGAGAGATCCATGATGTAATTAATTTTTAGTCTCGTTAATTTATCGATTTAGCCATCTTCCTCTGTATTTGTTGAATTTATTAGTAAGCATTACTTATTACTTCGTATGTTTCTTTTTTCTATCAGATCTAAAAGTTGTTGAGGAAGTAAGGGCTCAGATACCTACATTTTCTCAGAGACGTACAGATTTGTACGACACTGTCTGTAAGAAGGAGTAACTCTACACTAAAACAGAAAATG
>NW_026099411.1:0-7500 GCF_024542735.1 Bombus huntii
AAACAACGAGACGCACGAATAGAAGCGATACGCCGCTGGGACATTGTCTCGTGCGAGCATAAAGCAATACGCCGCTGGACTTAGTCGCGTACAAACTGAAAGCAATACGCCGCTGGACTTAGTCGCGTGCGAGCATAAAGCAATACGCCGCTGGACTTAGTCGCGTGCGAGTAAAAAGCAATACGCCGCTGGACTTAGTCGCGTACAAACAGAAAGCAATACGCCGCTGGACTTAGTCGCGTGCGAGCATAAAGCAATACGCCGCTGGGACTTTGTCTCCTGCGGTTAAAAAAAATAATTTCGCTACGTACGGCCGATGGTCGTGCGTAGCGATTTTTTTTTTCCTTTAAATCAAACAACGAGACGCACGAATAGAAAGCGATACGCCGCTGGGACATTGTCTCGTGCGAGCATAAAGCAATACGCCGCTGGACTTAGTCGCGTACAAACTGAAAGCAATACGCCGCTGGACTTAGTCGCGTGCGAGCATAAAGCAATACGCCGCTGGACTTAGTCGCGTGCGAGTAAAAAGCAATACGCCGCTGGACTTAGTCGCGTACAAACAGAAAGCAATACGCCGCTGGACTTAGTCGCGTGCGAGCATAAAGCAATACGCCGCTGGGACTTTGTCTCCTGCGGTTAAAAAAAATAATTTCGCTACGTACGGCCGATGGTCGTGCGTAGCGATTTTTTTTTCCTTTAAAATCAAACAACGAGACGCACGAATAGAAAGCGATACGCCGCTGGGACTTTGTCTCGTGCGAGTAAAAAGCAATACGCCCGCTGGACTTAGTCGCGTACAAACAGAAAGCAATACGCCGCTGGACTTAGTCGCGTACAAACAGAAAGCAATACGCCGCTGGACTTAGCCGCGTGCGAGCATAAAGCAATACGCCGCTGGACTTAGTCGCGTACAAACTGAAAGCAATACGCCGCTGGACTTAGTCGCGTGCGAGCATAAAGCAATACGCCGCTGGACTTAGCCGCTCGTGCTACCGCTGCGCGCGCACCTCCGAATCAGCGGGTATGCGCCGAGTAGGTAACACTCTCTTAAGGTACGCCGTTCTGCGCAGCTCGTATTGCGCGCGCGCGCGCGCGCTTTTTCAAATATTTTTAAACGTTTTTCCGCGTTTTTTCCCGTTTCTTCGCGTTTTTTCCCGTTTTTTTCCCGTTTTTTTTCCCGTTTTCCACGTTTTTTCCCGTTTCACGAGAGAGACGAAAACGAGGAAAATAATCGCGACAAATGCTCGCTCGCTGCGCTCGCTCGGACGAATATAGCCCAACCCAAAACCGATCCCAAGCGTTCGAACGAAGATTTCGATGAAATCGAAGAACGAACGCTAAAGGGATTGGTTTGGGTTGGGCTACTTTTTTTTTCGAGCGAGCGGAGCGAGCGAGCAACGCGTAAGAGCGTATCGTTGCGTCGCAGGGACTTTGAAATATTCGCCACTGTTCGAACGTTCGAGTCGAAATAAACTCGAGAAAAAGCGTTATAACGCATCGAAATTATCAGTGAAATCGTTACGTATCGACGAAATCTAGTCGAAAGTAGCGATTTCACTTTATTTTTTTAAAAAATTTCATCCTCCGGACCAACGTGACCGGGACGTTGGAACTTAGAATTTTTTCGCACCGCTACGAAAGTACCGAAAGTTCAACTCGAAATAACTCGCCAAAAAGCGTTATAACGTATCGAAATTTTGCGTGAAATCGTTAACGTTTCGACGAAATCTAGTCGAAAGTAGCGATTTCACTTTATTTTTTTAAAAAATTTCATCCTCCGGACCAACGTGACCGGGACGTTGGAACTTAGAATTTTTTCGCACCGTTACGAAAGTACCGAAAGTTCAACTCGAAATAACTCGCCAAAAAGCGTTATAACGTATCGAAATTTTGCGTGAAATCGTTACGTTTCGACGAAATCTAGTCGAAAGTAGCGATTTCACTTTATTTTTTTAAAAAATTTCATCCTCCGGACCAACGTGACCGGGACGTTGGAACTTAGAATTTTTTCGCACCGTTACGAAAGTACCCGAAAGTTCAACTCGAAATAACTCGCTAAAAAGCGTTATAACGTATCGAAATTTTGCGTGAAATCGTTACGTATCGACGAAATCTAGTCGAAAGTAGCGATTTCACTTTATTTTTTTAAAAAATTTCATCCCTCCGGACCAACGTGACCGGGACGTTGGAACTTAGAATTTTTTCGCACCGTTACGAAAGTACCGAAAGTTCAACTCGAAATAACTCGCTAAAAAGCGTTATAACGTATCGAAATTTTGCGTGAAATCGTTACGTATCGACGAAATCTAGTCGAAAGTAGCGATTTCACTTTATTTTTTTAAAAAATTTCATCCTCCGGACCAACGTGACCGGGACGTTGGAACTTAGAATTTTTTCGCACCGTTACGAAAGTACCGAAAGTTCAACTCGAAATAACTCGCCAAAAAGCGTTATAACGTATCGAAATTTTGCGTGAAATCGTTACGTTTCGACGAAATCTAGTCGAAAGTAGCGATTTCACTTTATTTTTTTAAAAAATTTCATCCTCCGGACCAACGTGACCGGGACGTTGGAACTTAGAATTTTTTCGCACCGTTACGAAAGTACCGAAAGTTCAACTCGAAATAACTCGCCAAAAAGCGTTATAACGTATCGAAATTTTGCGTGAAATCGTTACGTTTCGACGAAATCTAGTCGAAAGTAGCGATTTCACTTTATTTTTTTAAAAAATTTCATCCTCCGGACCAACGTGACCGGGACGTTGGAACTTAGAATTTTTTCGCCCCGTTACGAAAGTACCGAATGTTCAACTCGAAATAACTCGCCAAAAAGCGTTATAACGTATCGAAATTTTGTGTGAAATCGTTACGTATCGACGAAATCTAGTCGAACGTAACGATTTCACTTTATTTTTTTAAAAAATTTCATCCTCCGGACCAACGTGACCGGGACGTTGGAACTTAGAATTTTTTCGCACCGCTACGAAAAGGCCGAAAGATCCCCTCCAAATAACTCGTTAAAAAGTGTTAGAAGGTACGAATATTTTTCAAGAAATCGTTATAACTCGATAAAATACGTCGGGATTAAGCGTTTATATCGTCGGCAGACGGATATAAAAACGTTTGGACCGACACGACCGGTCGTTGGAACATAGAAAAATTCCGAGCCGGTACGTTGGGACTTAGAAAAATTCCGAGCGCGAAAAAGTTTTTTCGAGTTTATTCGTTAAAAAGCGTTACAAGGTATGAATTTTTTTGCATAAATCGACGTAACTCGACGAAATACGTCGGGATTAATGGTTTATTTCCGTCCGAGAACGATTTTTAAAAACGGACCTATGCGGCCGGTCGTTCGTACTTAGAAAATTTTCGGACCGAACACTCTTTTTCGATTAATTCGTTAAAAAGCGTTATAACGTACGAATATTTTTCAAGAAATCGTTATAACTCGATAAAATACGTCGGGATTAAGCGTTTATATCGTCGGCAGACGGATATAAAAACGTTTGGACCGACACGACCGGTCGTTGGAACATAGAAAAATTCCGAGCCGGTACGTTGGGACTTAGAAAAATTCCGAGGGCGAAAAAGTTTTTTCGAGTTTATTCGTTAAAAAGCGTTACAAGGTATGAATTTTTTTGCATAAATCGACGTAACTCGACGAAATACGTCGGGATTAATGGTTTATTTCCGTCCGAGAACGATTTTTAAAAACGGACCTATGCGGCCGGTCGTTCGTACTTAGAAAATTTTCGGACCGAACACTCTTTTTCGATTAATTCGTTAAAAAGCGTTATAACGTACGAATATTTTTCAAGAAATCGTTATAACTCGATAAAATACGTCGGGATTAAGCGTTTATATCGTCGGCAGACGGATATAAAAACGTTTGGACCGACACGACCGGTCGTTGGAACATAGAAAAATTCCGAGCCGGTACGTTGGGACTTAGAAAAATTCCGAGGGCGAAAAAGTTTTTTCGAGTTTATTCGTTAAAAAGCGTTACAAGGTATGAATTTTTTTGCATAAATCGACGTAACTCGACGAAATACGTCGGGATTAATGGTTTATTTCCGTCCGAGAACGATTTTTAAAAACGGACCTATGCGGCCGGTCGTTCGTACTTAGAAAATTTTCGGACCGAACACTCTTTTTCGATTAATTCGTTAAAAAGCGTTATAACGTACGAATATTTTTCAAGAAATCGTTATAACTCGATAAAATACGTCGGGATTAAGCGTTTATATCGTCGGCAGACGGATATAAAAACGTTTGGACCGACACGACCGGTCGTTGGAACATAGAAAAATTCCGAGCCGGTACGTTGGGACTTAGAAAAATTCCGAGGGCGAAAAAGTTTTTTCGAGTTTATTCGTTAAAAAGCGTTACAAGGTATGAATTTTTTTGCATAAATCGACGTAACTCGACGAAATACGTCGGGATTAATGGTTTATTTCCGTCCGAGAACGATTTTTAAAAACGGACCTATGCGGCCGGTCGTTCGTACTTAGAAAATTTTCGGACCGAACACTCTTTTTCGATTAATTCGTTAAAAAGCGTTATAACGTACGAATATTTTTCAAGAAATCGTTATAACTCGATAAAATACGTCGGGATTAAGCGTTTATATCGTCGGCAGACGGATATAAAAACGTTTGGACCGACACGACCGGTCGTTGGAACATAGAAAAATTCCGAGCCGGTACGTTGGGACTTAGAAAAATTCCGAGCGCGAAAAAGTTTTTTCGAGTTTATTCGTTAAAAAGCGTTACAAGGTATGAATTTTTTTGCATAAATCGACGTAACTCGACGAAATACGTCGGGATTAATGGTTTATTTCCGTCCGAGAACGATTTTTAAAAACGGACCTATGCGGCCGGTCGTTCGTACTTAGAAAATTTTCGGACCGAACACTCTTTTTCGATTAATTCGTTAAAAAGCGTTATAACGTACGAATATTTTTCAAGAAATCGTTATAACTCGATAAAATACGTCGGGATTAAGCGTTTATATCGTCGGCAGACGGATATAAAAACGTTTGGACCGACACGACCGGTCGTTGGAACATAGAAAAATTCCGAGCCGGTACGTTGGGACTTAGAAAAATTCCGAGCGCGAAAAAGTTTTTTCGAGTTTATTCGTTAAAAAGCGTTACAAGGTATGAATTTTTTTGCATAAATCGACGTAACTCGACGAAATACGTCGGGATTAATGGTTTATTTCCGTCCGAGAACGATTTTTAAAAACGGACCTATGCGGCCGGTCGTTCGTACTTAGAAAATTTTCGGACCGAACACTCTTTTTCGATTAATTCGTTAAAAAGCGTTATAACGTACGAATATTTTTCAAGAAATCGTTATAACTCGATAAAATACGTCGGGATTAAGCGTTTATATCGTCGGCAGACGGATATAAAAACGTTTGGACCGACACGACCGGTCGTTGGAACATAGAAAAATTCCGAGCCGGTACGTTGGGACTTAGAAAAATTCCGAGGGCGAAAAAGTTTTTTCGAGTTTATTCGTTAAAAAGCGTTACAAGGTATGAATTTTTTTGCATAAATCGACGTAACTCGACGAAATACGTCGGGATTAATGGTTTATTTCCGTCCGAGAACGATTTTTAAAAACGGACCTATGCGGCCGGTCGTTCGTACTTAGAAAATTTTCGGACCGAACACTCTTTTTCGATTAATTCGTTAAAAAGCGTTATAACGTACGAATATTTTTCAAGAAATCGTTATAACTCGATAAAATACGTCGGGATTAAGCGTTTATATCGTCGGCAGACGGATATAAAAACGTTTGGACCGACACGACCGGTCGTTGGAACATAGAAAAATTCCGAGCCGGTACGTTGGGACTTAGAAAAATTCCGAGGGCGAAAAAGTTTTTTCGAGTTTATTCGTTAAAAAGCGTTACAAGGTATGAATTTTTTTGCATAAATCGACGTAACTCGACGAAATACGTCGGGATTAATGGTTTATTTCCGTCCGAGAACGATTTTTAAAAACGGACCTATGCGGCCGGTCGTTCGTACTTAGAAAATTTTCGGACCGAACACTCTTTTTCGATTAATTCGTTAAAAAGCGTTATAACGTACGAATATTTTTCAAGAAATCGTTATAACTCGATAAAATACGTCGGGATTAAGCGTTTATATCGTCGGCAGACGGATATAAAAACGTTTGGACCGACACGACCGGTCGTTGGAACATAGAAAAATTCCGAGCCGGTACGTTGGGACTTAGAAAAATTCCGAGGGCGAAAAAGTTTTTTCGAGTTTATTCGTTTAAAAGCGTTACAAGGTATGAATTTTTTTACGGGAATCGTTCTATCTCTATTAAATACGTCGGGATTAAACATTTTTATCGATTTTTTCAAAAAATTAGCGTTCGTCGAACTGACACGACTGGGATATTTTTCTAATTTTTTCGTTAATTAACGTTACAAGGTATATATTTTTTTGCATATTTCTACTTATTTTAACGTATTGTAATTGATTATAAACTTATTTTTTGTCCGTATTCGATAAAAGAGTATGTTTACTGATGCAATTTTTCGGTGAAAAAAAAAATTAATTTTTTGGTAAAAATGCATTTCTATTATGTTAATAAAACGTCTGGTAATGTATTTCGATGGTTGGATATTGGCTTTGTATAGTAGTGATCGAGCGTTCGCGAGACTAAGTTCCAGCGTCCCTTCCGAACGGTACGTTGCTACGGAGGTTTTGCACCGTAAGCGCGCGGCCGCTAGCCCGGCCGGCGCCGGCCTTCCGGCTGGCGCTTTCGTATCTATAAGAGAGACGTCGAGCCGGACGGTTCGGTCGGAACAGCGTTGAGCGCGTGGCTATTCTACGGCCTCGGTTGAGAATTCAGTCACCGCTCCTCGAGTCTTAGTGTATTTTACGCTATTTCTCGACTGTTCCTCCGTTCTCGTTCTGGTTTTTTCTCTACACTGCTGCGCCGCGGGTCGCTGTCCTGGACGTAATGACCAAATATCGTGGCAAGGTTCCCCTGAGTCGGGAAGCTGGTGACCTGTGTGTACGTATTCTAACAAAAATTGTTAGATGCGTGTGTGCTTGTACTAACTGAGCATCGATTCATTCAAAAGAGTATAACCGTCTGCTTTCTATAAAAACTTCTGCTTTCGCAGAAGTATCCGATGAGGCGGTAGGAGCGTACTATCTTTGCGTAGTATGTCTTCTGCCGAAAATGTTCTACCGATTGAAAGAATATTCTTACGGTATGTCCAGCGCGACGCACTGGGATACGCGCTTGTTCGTTCAGCGTGAGGTGCGTATACGTGCTTTACCGCTAAGATATTCTAATAAGTCTTTTTACACGAAGACAGCATTATGGAAATGTTCCTTTAGAAGTACGATTCTAAACATTTTATATAAGACTATGAGAGAGAGAGAGAGAGAGAAGAGAGGAGGTGGAGTTGAGAATTACAAAGTGGCTGCGAGCGGCGTTCGAAGATTATTACTGAACTATGGG
>NW_026099411.1:10000-15000 GCF_024542735.1 Bombus huntii
GAGCCAACAAAAGTTAAGGCTCGATATCAAACGAAAAAATTACGATGGAAACCAGGTGTAAAGAGAAATGCAGTCGTGGCGCCTGCGAGAGGCCGTACACAGAAAGACCCGCCGTCACGATCTCGTATTTCGTATTTGCATCGTGGAAACCGTACAAACGAAATATAAAAGTCCATGCAAACTAATAAGAAAATCTCTAAAGTGCCTCGTGTCGGAGTGATCATGCTCGCCTATTCTCTTCTATGTTTCGTGGTCTGTGTTGCGTTTGTTCTCCTCCTAGCAACGGGACATATCGAAGACTCCTCTTTGGGATCGAACGAAGCGTCTAGAACGAGTCGACGAGAGCGAAAGAACTTGTAGCGAGTCGCGCAGAGCGAAAGGATACCGATATACATCTTCGAAGGTTCTCTTCGAAGATCCATGGATACCTTCTGCGTCGACTTCTCTCGTCTCTTTCATCGAAACTCTCGTCGTTCTCGAAACGTGCTTCCTACCCAAAGGGCGTGTGCTCTTCGTATGTCGTTTCGTTCGAAATAACGAAACCACGTGTAACATACTCGTGGATCGGGTAACCTAGAACGAAGACGCATCGCGTGGATGTTGGCCCGCTATGCGACGATGACCGATGATGATGATGATGATGATGATGATATGATGATGATGTCGATGTCGACGACGACGACGATGAAGACGATGTGTAGCAACGATTCGTAACTAGTCTAGCCGAAGTTCGTTCAGAGGGGAACGCCGCCGGCTTCGAAGCCTCGATGTCGTGAGTCGGACACCCGTGCCGTCGCTAGAGTTTTTCAAACTCTGCTTCTGGATATTGGGACGAAAGACCGCTCGAGGACGACGACAGCCGTGCGTGCGTATCCCATCGAATTTTTTTTACACCACCTGAACGAGACTAAAGTTTCGTCTAGTTGATCGTCTACCGTCGCATAATGTATATTATATACCGTTCAGAGGGGACCGGCTGTCTATCCTCGTTGTCGTGAGTCGGACACCCGTGCCGTCGCTAGAGTTTTTCAAACTCTGCTTCTGGATATCGGGACGAAAGACCGCGCGAGGACGACGGATGCGAGTCCCATCGAATTTTTGACTTACACACTACCTGAACGAGACTTAAAGTTTCATATTATATACCGTTCAGAGGGGACCGGCTGTCTATCCTCGTTGTCGTGAGTCGGACACCCGTGCCGTCGCTAGAGTTTTTCAAACTCTGCTTCTGGATATCGGGACGAAAGACCGCGCGAGGACGACGGATGCGAGTCCCATCGAATTTTTGACTTACACACTACCTGAACGAGACTTAAAGTTTCATATAATATACCGTTCAGAGGGGACCGGCTGTCTTTCCTCGTTGTCGTGAGTCGGACACCCGTGCCGTCGCTAGAGTTTTTCAAACTCTGCTTCTGGATATCGGGACGAAAGACCGCGCGAGGACGACGGATGCGAGTCCCATCGAATTTTTTATTTAAACACTACCTGAACGAGACTTAAAGTTTCATATAATATACCGTTCAGAGGGGACCGGCTGTCTTTCCTCGTTGTCGTGAGTCGGACACCCGTGCCGTCGCTAGAGTTTTTCAAACTCTGCTTCTGGATATCGGGACGAAAGACCGCGCGAGGACGACGGATGCGAGTCCCATCGAATTTTTTATTTAAACACTACCTGAACGAGACTTAAAGTTTCATATAATATACCGTTCAGAGGGGACCGGCTGTCTTTCCTCGTTGTCGTGAGTCGGAGACCCGTGCCGTCGCTAGAGTTTTTCAAACTCTGCTTCTGGATATCGGGACGAAAGACCGCGCGAGGACGACGGATGCGAGTCCCATCGAATTTTTGATTTACACACTACCTGAACGAGACTTAAAGTTTCATCCAGTTTGTCGTCTATCATCTCATATATAATATACCGTTCAGAGGGGACCGGCTGTCTATCCTCGTTGTCGTGAGTCGGACACCCGTGCCGTCGCTAGAGTTTTTCAAACTCTGCTTCTGGATGTTGGGACGAAAGACCGCGCGAGGACGATGGATGCGAGTCCCATCGAATTTTTGATTTACAAGACACACACTACCTGAACGAGACTAAAGTTTCATCGAGTTTATCGTCGCATAACCCGTTCGGAGGGGACCGGCTGTCTATCCTCGTTGTCGTGAGTCGGACACCCGTGCCGTCGCTAGAGTTTTTCAAACTCTGCTTCTGGATATCGGGACGAAAGACCGCGCGAGGACGATGGCTGCGAGTCCCATCGAATTTTTGTTTTTTTTTTTTTTAAAAAAAAAAACACCACCCGAACGGAGATGTGTTCTATCTTTCGTCGATTTTTCATGCTTTCAGTCGGTCGCGTGGTCGCCATCCGTTCGGAGGGGATCGCCGGCTTCGAAACCTCGATGTCGTGAGTCGGACACCCGTGCCGTCGCTAGAGTTTTTCAAACTCTGCTTCTGGATATTGGGACGAAAGACCGCTCGAGGCGGACGGCCGCGCGAATCCCATCGAATCTTTACTATCACCCGAACGATGGAGAGATGCACGCGCGCTGTTTCTTGAATAATTGGACGAGAGAGTAGAATCAAACACATATATAACATGGGCTAGCCACCGTGCTTACTCGTTCGCGAGATCGTGTGCTGTACAGAGGATTCAGAATCGGGTGTATATATCCCCGTCGTTTCCTGACGAACGGAGCTTCGATCTCGATGGTTGTTATATATCATAATGTACTTTACGCCCGGCCGGCGAACGCGCGTATCTTCGCGCGTTCGTCGTTTTCTTTTTTTTTCGAACGTTTTTGTGTCGTCAATCCTATGGCGACTTCTGCGCGTTCGATTCCCGTTGGTCGAACGTGACGGAACTCGGCTTCGCTAGAACCGAGAAGAGTACATTTGAGTATTGAACTGTTGTAAATTTATAAAAGATTACCCTGAACGGTGGATCACTTGGCTCGTGGGTCGATGAAGAACGCAGCTAATTGCGCGTCAACGTGTGAACTGCAGGACACATGAACATCGACATTTCGAACGCACATTGCGGTCCACGGATACAATTCCTGGACCACGCCTGGCTGAGGGTTGCTCACGTAAACCTAAGACTGCTTGCGTTGCGTATCGTTACTCTCCGTATCTGTCTCTCTCTGTCCCTTCTTGCCTTAACAACCCGCCGTCGTTCTTCTTTATATAAGAGAACGTTTCAGAGTCGGACGAAGGTACAAGAACGAGGATACGAATAAGAGCGGACGGAGAGAACATACGCGACGTACGAGCGATTGTTGGACGCTCGTCGGCGTTCGTCGCGGTCGTGCAGAGACCGTGCAAGTCGTACGCATGCTCGATATATAATCTATCGTGTTCACGGGAGACTACGAAACTCTACCTCTGTCTCTCTCTGTCCCTTCTTGCCTTGACAACCCGCCGTCGTTCTTCTTAAAAATTATAAGAGAACGTTTCAGAGTCGGACGAAGGTATACGAAGGGATACGAATAAGAGCGGAGAGAACCGGTCACGGACCTGCGTGAGTGCTCGCGGCGTCGTGAGTCGTCCTTACGAGGGCGACCGCCCGCTTATGCACCGCTTCGTGTATCGGTTATCGAACGTATATACTCGTAGTGTTCTCCTCGTGACCGATTTTTTTTTCATATCAGGCGATATATGCTACGTTTGCCGGTGTTCGACGCACGAAGGTCCGCGCCCCCGACGTCGTCTTAAAAGAATATTATATTTGGCGAGACTGAGAGAGAAAGCAAATATGGGAACTCGGTCGAGAGAGGAGAGAAGAGAGAACCAAAAAAAAAACCTAAACTCGATGGCGTGCGAAACTTTGCCATAATCTACCGTCTTTTCTTAAGACTCTCGTACAGCCCCAGGGATCGAATGCCCACTCCGTCTCTTCGCGAAAGCGACTGACAACAACGAGGACCGTCGCATCGATGGGTCGTCGTTGCGTTTTACACGCTCTGTGCTTTTTTACAAGCCCCGAAAGTATCAGCCGTAGATCCGGGAACGCACACGCGAGATTTCTTCGAGCGCTCTGACGACTTAGGGAGGTATGATCCCCAGCGTCGCGCGGAGATCGGAGAGTACACGTACTCGTATCGGGACGAATTTTCCCCGTCGTCGTGTATCTCTCTGCCCGCGCGCCTGGCTCCCGAAAAGCCACGTTCGTCGGAAATCTTACATATTATATATGTAACGCGTGTGCGAACTAGCGTGTGTCTAAGATCGGCTATACACGGGTGCTGCTGTAACTACAAGCTCGAGGTGTTTTCCGCAGCGTTTCTGTACCCGAGGAAGATGCGCATGTGAGTCCGTTACGAAGTTGTTCGTACGGTCGTCGTCGTCGGAGAGATCGTAGACGAGGAAGAAGACGATCCCCTTTGGCGAGGCTCGAGAAAAAAACTTTGAGAGAGACGAGGTATACACGCGCGTACGACTATGTCGTGCGCGCGTGTGATTTTTTTTTTATGGCAATTCGACGCTTCGAGAATAGAGAAAAGAGAGTGTTGGTCATCCCATGCCTCTTCGTCGTCTATCGCTGGACCGCGCATCCTAACGTCGCGCCGGTCGTCCAGTCCCCGAACACACACACCCACCCGACGGTACGTCTCGCTCGCTTTTTCACTTGCGTGAGTTCCCGTACCGGGAACCGCTGGAATCGTCGAGAGAAGAGAAACGGCTGTAGGAGAAAAAGAGGACGGACGTTAAAAACCGGACGATCGTTACACGGATGTCTTGCGTGAGTCTTAGCTCGAACATGATACGACGAACGAAGTTTGGCACTTTGGCGAGATGCATAAAACGCTCGTACATACATACATACATATATATTGTATATCGAATAGAGAGTGTTCTCCTTCTATTCGAATTTTTTTTCTCTTTGAGGCGATTTTCGCACAGAGAAATACACACACACACACCACCTTCTCTCGCACCGAATCTTTCCGAGCTTTCGTTTTCTACGAGTCTACGCAAAACACGACACGAACGAATTTTCGTTTC
>NW_026099411.1:17500-20000 GCF_024542735.1 Bombus huntii
GAACGGGACGCGGCGTATCTATCTCTCTCGGGAGTGGATATCGTCGCGCACCCCGGATCCGAGCTCGGTCCCGTGCCTTGGCCTCCCGCGGATCTTCCTTGCTGCGAGGCTTCCGCGGCGGTTCTACCGTCGCGGTCGTTCTCTTCGGCCGCCATTCAACGCTCAGCTCAGAACTGGCACGGACTAGGGGAATCCGACTGTCTAATTAAAACAAAGCATTGCGATGGCCCCCAAGGGTGTTGACGCAATGTGATTTCTGCCCAGTGCTCTGAATGTCAACGTGAAGAAATTCAAAAAAGCGCGGGTAAACGGCGGGAGTAACTATGACTCTCAGGTAGCCAAATGCCTCGTCATTGGACTAGTGACGTTACAAAGGCGATGTGTCGCCGGGGCTTGGTTGTACTTGCTTTATAGCGATGTGCGGCCGGTCTCGGTGGCGCATCGCCTTATTTTTTTAAACCGTTTTCGTGTCATTATGCGAAACGGAAAGGTAAACAACAGCCCCGTCATCTGACTAGTGACGTATTAAAGAAAGCAATATGCCGCTGGCACCTGGCCGCGCGTGCTCGAAAAGCAATACGCCGCTGGGACTTGGCTGTGAGCGCCAGAAAGCAATACGCCGCTGGACTTAGCCGCGTTCGCCCAAAAACGATACGCCGCTGGGACTCTGGCGGATGAGCTGGAAGGTAGGCGCGGTCTGCCTATGCGTATGCTGGAAGAGCCGCGTGAGGGTGGCTGGTTGAGCGAAGCGATCTTGCTCGTTGCGTGGCGAGACGTTGAAAAACGGCTTGCCTCCGACGATGAAAGAGTCATAGTTGCTTGGGGGCAGGCAGGGCTTCGGCTCTGTCTGCTCAAGTCGCACTCCTACCTCCACGTGGTACCGCCGGTAACATACTCATTCGTGTCAGCGTGGGGAGTATCCCCCCGGACACCGAGTATGGCTAAAGGGAGTGCGGCGAAGCAGGAGCGAAAGACGACACCTAAAATCGGCTTGCCGATTCAACGGTGATTTCACCGTGAAAGGAATGGAGTTATCTCCATTAAAGGAACTCGTTCCTTGGTTATTTTTCTTGGCACGACTTGGCAGTTATAAGGTTATGAGCTGGACATAATCGGAAGTAAAATAAAAATAATAAAATTAAGAAAATATCATGGTAAATCGAAACTCTGATAGAGCCTCGGACGTGGCGTCTCTCGGTCCCGGAGGCGCCGCGGCGGATTTTTCCGCTCTGGAGGGGACTTCTGTTGACGACCCGGCTACATCCCCGGACACGAACGAAATAATGGTACCGATCGTGGGTGACCAGGTTGCCTGCCCTGTCTGCCAGAAAAGGGAAATCGACCTTTTCTTTTTGTCGTTATCGGACCTAGGGCGGCACCTGGAACAACATCATGTGACAGCCCGCATCCAATGGAGATGCAAAGACTGTGGGAAAGGCTTCCCGAAGCTTCATGGGGCCAGATGTCACCTGCCTCACTGTAGAGGCACGAGTCAGAGTGCTGGCGGCTCGCACAGATGCGAAACCTGCTCCATGAGTTTTGGGACGCTTAGAGGGCTGTCTACCCACGAGCGGCATGCGCACCCTGCCGTAAGAAACGTCAAAAGAAGGGGAACGGACCCCCCTGAGAAAAAATGGACGTTGGAGGAGTTGGCCCAATTAAGGGAACTTTGTGAGACCTATAAGGACCACAAATTCCCCAATAAAATGATAAGCGAGATCCTCACCAGCAAGACGATCGACCAAATCAGGTATCAGCGAAAGAAGCTGAGACTGATTGGTGAGGAAACAGAGCCAACTCAGGTGACAGAGGGAGGGTGCGATCCCGTTGATCCAGGCAATGCGTGTTTTGAAGAGCCTGGAATCAGCGGTTCAGAATATCAAGAGTGGAAACTCCAATTGGAGTCCGCTATTTCGACACAAGTCGAGGTGCCACCTGTTTTAAGGTGGGTCCACACTCGACTGATGACTATCTGGGTCTCTCTCAAGGGAAATAGGGAAGCCCTTGAGAGCGCTATAAATGATTTTATAAAATGCACGCTCTATGGAGCTTTACAAGAAATTAATAAAAACAAAAAGAGGGCAAGAAACGAAAACAAAAAACGGATTGCACACCAAAATAGCAATAGAAAGAACAGAAACGCTAGAAAGAGATACTCCTTCGCACGTTGCCAGGAGTTGTTCACTGAAAATCCAAAGAGGTTGGCTGATGCTGTTATAAACGATGATCAGGCCTTCCTCCAACCGGCTAGGGATCCACCTAGTGCTGAGGAAGTGAAGGGACTCTACGAGGATCTATGGGGCCAGACAGGACCTGTCGAAGTCCCTGTCCCAGGAGGTAGAGCCCCCGAGCTGTCCTTATGCGAAATCTTCCCGCCAATTGCTGTTGAGGATGTGGCGGAGAAACTAAGCAAAATAAGAATGAAGGCTGCGGCAGGACCGGATGGTTTCCAGAAGGAACACCTTCTGATCCCCGGCCTGCCTATAATATTAACTAAGCT
>NW_026099411.1:25000-32500 GCF_024542735.1 Bombus huntii
AAATATTTTTAAACGTTTTTCCGCGTTTTTTCCCGTTTCTTCGCGTTTTTTCCCGTTTTTTCCCGTTTTTTCCCGTTTTCCACGTTTTTTCCCGTTTCACGAGAGAGACGAAAACGAGGAAAATAATCGCGACAAATGCTCGCTCGCTGCGCTCGCTCGGACGAATATAGCCCAACCCAAAACCGATCCCAAGCGTTCGAACGAAGATTTCGATGAAATCGAAGAACGAACGCTAAAGGGATTGGTTTTGGGTTGGGCTACTTTTTTTTTCGAGCGAGCGGAGCGAGCGAGCAACGCGTAAGAGCGTATCGTTGCGTCGCAGGGACTTTGAAATATTCGCCACTGTTCGAACGTTCGAGTCGAAATAACTCGAGAAAAAGCGTTATAACGCATCGAAATTATCAGTGAAATCGTTACGTATCGACGAAATCTAGTCGAAAGTAGCGATTTCACTTTATTTTTTTAAAAAATTTCATCCTCCGGACCAACGTGACCGGGACGTTGGAACTTAGAATTTTTTCGCACCGCTACGAAAGTACCGAAAGTTCAACTCGAAATAACTCGCCAAAAAGCGTTATAACGTATCGAAATTTTGCGTGAAATCGTTACGTTTCGACGAAATCTAGTCGAAAGTAGCGATTTCACTTTATTTTTTTAAAAAATTTCATCCTCCGGACCAACGTGACCGGGACGTTGGAACTTAGAATTTTTTCGCACCGTTACGAAAGTACCGAAAGTTCAACTCGAAATAACTCGCCAAAAAGCGTTATAACGTATCGAAATTTTGCGTGAAATCGTTACGTTTCGACGAAATCTAGTCGAAAGTAGCGATTTCACTTTATTTTTTTAAAAAATTTCATCCTCCGGACCAACGTGACCGGGACGTTGGAACTTAGAATTTTTTCGCACCGTTACGAAAGTACCGAAAGTTCAACTCGAAATAACTCGCTAAAAAGCGTTATAACGTATCGAAATTTTGCGTGAAATCGTTACGTATCGACGAAATCTAGTCGAAAGTAGCGATTTCACTTTATTTTTTTAAAAAATTTCATCCTCCGGACCAACGTGACCGGGACGTTGGAACTTAGAATTTTTTCGCACCGTTACGAAAGTACCGAAAGTTCAACTCGAAATAACTCGCTAAAAAGCGTTATAACGTATCGAAATTTTGCGTGAAATCGTTACGTATCGACGAAATCTAGTCGAAAGTAGCGATTTCACTTTATTTTTTTAAAAAATTTCATCCTCCGGACCAACGTGACCGGGACGTTGGAACTTAGAATTTTTTCGCACCGTTACGAAAGTACCGAAAGTTCAACTCGAAATAACTCGCCAAAAAGCGTTATAACGTATCGAAATTTTGCGTGAAATCGTTACGTTTCGACGAAATCTAGTCGAAAGTAGCGATTTCACTTTATTTTTTTAAAAAATTTCATCCTCCGGACCAACGTGACCGGGACGTTGGAACTTAGAATTTTTTCGCACCGTTACGAAAGTACCGAAAGTTCAACTCGAAATAACTCGCCAAAAAGCGTTATAACGTATCGAAATTTTGCGTGAAATCGTTACGTTTCGACGAAATCTAGTCGAAAGTAGCGATTTCACTTTATTTTTTTAAAAAATTTCATCCTCCGGACCAACGTGACCGGGACGTTGGAACTTAGAATTTTTTCGCCCCGTTACGAAAGTACCGAATGTTCAACTCGAAATAACTCGCCAAAAAGCGTTATAACGTATCGAAATTTTGTGTGAAATCGTTACGTATCGACGAAATCTAGTCGAACGTAACGATTTCACTTTATTTTTTTAAAAAATTTCATCCTCCGGACCAACGTGACCGGGACGTTGGAACTTAGAATTTTTTCGCACCGCTACGAAAAGGCCGAAAGATCCCCTCCAAATAACTCGTTAAAAAGTGTTAGAAGGTACGAATATTTTTCAAGAAATCGTTATAACTCGATAAAATACGTCGGGATTAAGCGTTTATATCGTCGGCAGACGGATATAAAAACGTTTGGACCGACACGACCGGTCGTTGGAACATAGAAAAATTCCGAGCCGGTACGTTGGGACTTAGAAAAATTCCGAGCGCGAAAAAGTTTTTTCGAGTTTATTCGTTAAAAAGCGTTACAAGGTATGAATTTTTTTGCATAAATCGACGTAACTCGACGAAATACGTCGGGATTAATGGTTTATTTCCGTCCGAGAACGATTTTTAAAAACGGACCTATGCGGCCGGTCGTTCGTACTTAGAAAATTTTCGGACCGAACACTCTTTTTCGATTAATTCGTTAAAAAGCGTTATAACGTACGAATATTTTTCAAGAAATCGTTATAACTCGATAAAATACGTCGGGATTAAGCGTTTATATCGTCGGCAGACGGATATAAAAACGTTTGGACCGACACGACCGGTCGTTGGAACATAGAAAAATTCCGAGCCGGTACGTTGGGACTTAGAAAAATTCCGAGGGCGAAAAAGTTTTTTCGAGTTTATTCGTTAAAAAGCGTTACAAGGTATGAATTTTTTTGCATAAATCGACGTAACTCGACGAAATACGTCGGGATTAATGGTTTATTTCCGTCCGAGAACGATTTTTAAAAACGGACCTATGCGGCCGGTCGTTCGTACTTAGAAAATTTTCGGACCGAACACTCTTTTTCGATTAATTCGTTAAAAAGCGTTATAACGTACGAATATTTTTCAAGAAATCGTTATAACTCGATAAAATACGTCGGGATTAAGCGTTTATATCGTCGGCAGACGGATATAAAAACGTTTGGACCGACACGACCGGTCGTTGGAACATAGAAAAATTCCGAGCCGGTACGTTGGGACTTAGAAAAATTCCGAGGGCGAAAAAGTTTTTTCGAGTTTATTCGTTAAAAAGCGTTACAAGGTATGAATTTTTTTGCATAAATCGACGTAACTCGACGAAATACGTCGGGATTAATGGTTTATTTCCGTCCGAGAACGATTTTTAAAAACGGACCTATGCGGCCGGTCGTTCGTACTTAGAAAATTTTCGGACCGAACACTCTTTTTCGATTAATTCGTTAAAAAGCGTTATAACGTACGAATATTTTTCAAGAAATCGTTATAACTCGATAAAATACGTCGGGATTAAGCGTTTATATCGTCGGCAGACGGATATAAAAACGTTTGGACCGACACGACCGGTCGTTGGAACATAGAAAAATTCCGAGCCGGTACGTTGGGACTTAGAAAAATTCCGAGCGCGAAAAAGTTTTTTCGAGTTTATTCGTTAAAAAGCGTTACAAGGTATGAATTTTTTTGCATAAATCGACGTAACTCGACGAAATACGTCGGGATTAATGGTTTATTTCCGTCCGAGAACGATTTTTAAAAACGGACCTATGCGGCCGGTCGTTCGTACTTAGAAAATTTTCGGACCGAACACTCTTTTTCGATTAATTCGTTAAAAAGCGTTATAACGTACGAATATTTTTCAAGAAATCGTTATAACTCGATAAAATACGTCGGGATTAAGCGTTTATATCGTCGGCAGACGGATATAAAAACGTTTGGACCGACACGACCGGTCGTTGGAACATAGAAAAATTCCGAGCCGGTACGTTGGGACTTAGAAAAATTCCGAGCGCGAAAAAGTTTTTTCGAGTTTATTCGTTAAAAAGCGTTACAAGGTATGAATTTTTTTGCATAAATCGACGTAACTCGACGAAATACGTCGGGATTAATGGTTTATTTCCGTCCGAGAACGATTTTTAAAAACGGACCTATGCGGCCGGTCGTTCGTACTTAGAAAATTTTCGGACCGAACACTCTTTTTCGATTAATTCGTTAAAAAGCGTTATAACGTACGAATATTTTTCAAGAAATCGTTATAACTCGATAAAATACGTCGGGATTAAGCGTTTATATCGTCGGCAGACGGATATAAAAACGTTTGGACCGACACGACCGGTCGTTGGAACATAGAAAAATTCCGAGCCGGTACGTTGGGACTTAGAAAAATTCCGAGCGCGAAAAAGTTTTTTCGAGTTTATTCGTTAAAAAGCGTTACAAGGTATGAATTTTTTTGCATAAATCGACGTAACTCGACGAAATACGTCGGGATTAATGGTTTATTTCCGTCCGAGAACGATTTTTAAAAACGGACCTATGCGGCCGGTCGTTCGTACTTAGAAAATTTTCGGACCGAACACTCTTTTTCGATTAATTCGTTAAAAAGCGTTATAACGTACGAATATTTTTCAAGAAATCGTTATAACTCGATAAAATACGTCGGGATTAAGCGTTTATATCGTCGGCAGACGGATATAAAAACGTTTGGACCGACACGACCGGTCGTTGGAACATAGAAAAATTCCGAGCCGGTACGTTGGGACTTAGAAAAATTCCGAGGGCGAAAAAGTTTTTTCGAGTTTATTCGTTAAAAAGCGTTACAAGGTATGAATTTTTTTGCATAAATCGACGTAACTCGACGAAATACGTCGGGATTAATGGTTTATTTCCGTCCGAGAACGATTTTTAAAAACGGACCTATGCGGCCGGTCGTTCGTACTTAGAAAATTTTCGGACCGAACACTCTTTTTCGATTAATTCGTTAAAAAGCGTTATAACGTACGAATATTTTTCAAGAAATCGTTATAACTCGATAAAATACGTCGGGATTAAGCGTTTATATCGTCGGCAGACGGATATAAAAACGTTTGGACCGACACGACCGGTCGTTGGAACATAGAAAAATTCCGAGCCGGTACGTTGGGACTTAGAAAAATTCCGAGGGCGAAAAAGTTTTTTCGAGTTTATTCGTTAAAAAGCGTTACAAGGTATGAATTTTTTTGCATAAATCGACGTAACTCGACGAAATACGTCGGGATTAATGGTTTATTTCCGTCCGAGAACGATTTTTAAAAACGGACCTATGCGGCCGGTCGTTCGTACTTAGAAAATTTTCGGACCGAACACTCTTTTTCGATTAATTCGTTAAAAAGCGTTATAACGTACGAATATTTTTCAAGAAATCGTTATAACTCGATAAAATACGTCGGGATTAAGCGTTTATATCGTCGGCAGACGGATATAAAAACGTTTGGACCGACACGACCGGTCGTTGGAACATAGAAAAATTCCGAGCCGGTACGTTGGGACTTAGAAAAATTCCGAGGGCGAAAAAGTTTTTTCGAGTTTATTCGTTAAAAAGCGTTACAAGGTATGAATTTTTTTGCATAAATCGACGTAACTCGACGAAATACGTCGGGATTAATGGTTTATTTCCGTCCGAGAACGATTTTTAAAAACGGACCTATGCGGCCGGTCGTTCGTACTTAGAAAATTTTCGGACCGAACACTCTTTTTCGATTAATTCGTTAAAAAGCGTTATAACGTACGAATATTTTTCAAGAAATCGTTATAACTCGATAAAATACGTCGGGATTAAGCGTTTATATCGTCGGCAGACGGATATAAAAACGTTTGGACCGACACGACCGGTCGTTGGAACATAGAAAAATTCCGAGCCGGTACGTTGGGACTTAGAAAAATTCCGAGCGCGAAAAAGTTTTTTCGAGTTTATTCGTTAAAAAGCGTTACAAGGTATGAATTTTTTTGCATAAATCGACGTAACTCGACGAAATACGTCGGGATTAATGGTTTATTTCCGTCCGAGAACGATTTTTAAAAACGGACCTATGCGGCCGGTCGTTCGTACTTAGAAAATTTTCGGACCGAACACTCTTTTTCGATTAATTCGTTAAAAAGCGTTATAACGTACGAATATTTTTCAAGAAATCGTTATAACTCGATAAAATACGTCGGGATTAAGCGTTTATATCGTCGGCAGACGGATATAAAAACGTTTGGACCGACACGACCGGTCGTTGGAACATAGAAAAATTCCGAGCCGGTACGTTGGGACTTAGAAAAATTCCGAGCGCGAAAAAGTTTTTTCGAGTTTATTCGTTAAAAAGCGTTACAAGGTATGAATTTTTTTGCATAAATCGACGTAACTCGACGAAATACGTCGGGATTAATGGTTTATTTCCGTCCGAGAACGATTTTTAAAAACGGACCTATGCGGCCGGTCGTTCGTACTTAGAAAATTTTCGGACCGAACACTCTTTTTCGATTAATTCGTTAAAAAGCGTTATAACGTACGAATATTTTTCAAGAAATCGTTATAACTCGATAAAATACGTCGGGATTAAGCGTTTATATCGTCGGCAGACGGATATAAAAACGTTTGGACCGACACGACCGGTCGTTGGAACATAGAAAAATTCCGAGCCGGTACGTTGGGACTTAGAAAAATTCCGAGCGCGAAAAAGTTTTTTCGAGTTTATTCGTTAAAAAGCGTTACAAGGTATGAATTTTTTTGCATAAATCGACGTAACTCGACGAAATACGTCGGGATTAATGGTTTATTTCCGTCCGAGAACGATTTTTAAAAACGGACCTATGCGGCCGGTCGTTCGTACTTAGAAAATTTTCGGACCGAACACTCTTTTTCGATTAATTCGTTAAAAAGCGTTATAACGTACGAATATTTTTCAAGAAATCGTTATAACTCGATAAAATACGTCGGGATTAAGCGTTTATATCGTCGGCAGACGGATATAAAAACGTTTGGACCGACACGACCGGTCGTTGGAACATAGAAAAATTCCGAGCCGGTACGTTGGGACTTAGAAAAATTCCGAGGGCGAAAAAGTTTTTTCGAGTTTATTCGTTAAAAAGCGTTACAAGGTATGAATTTTTTTGCATAAATCGACGTAACTCGACGAAATACGTCGGGATTAATGGTTTATTTCCGTCCGAGAACGATTTTTAAAAACGGACCTATGCGGCCGGTCGTTCGTACTTAGAAAATTTTCGGACCGAACACTCTTTTTCGATTAATTCGTTAAAAAGCGTTATAACGTACGAATATTTTTCAAGAAATCGTTATAACTCGATAAAATACGTCGGGATTAAGCGTTTATATCGTCGGCAGACGGATATAAAAACGTTTGGACCGACACGACCGGTCGTTGGAACATAGAAAAATTCCGAGCCGGTACGTTGGGACTTAGAAAAATTCCGAGGGCGAAAAAGTTTTTTCGAGTTTATTCGTTAAAAAGCGTTACAAGGTATGAATTTTTTTGCATAAATCGACGTAACTCGACGAAATACGTCGGGATTAATGGTTTATTTCCGTCCGAGAACGATTTTTAAAAACGGACCTATGCGGCCGGTCGTTCGTACTTAGAAAATTTTCGGACCGAACACTCTTTTTCGATTAATTCGTTAAAAAGCGTTATAACGTACGAATATTTTTCAAGAAATCGTTATAACTCGATAAAATACGTCGGGATTAAGCGTTTATATCGTCGGCAGACGGATATAAAAACGTTTGGACCGACACGACCGGTCGTTGGAACATAGAAAAATTCCGAGCCGGTACGTTGGGACTTAGAAAAATTCCGAGGGCGAAAAAGTTTTTTCGAGTTTATTCGTTTAAAAGCGTTACAAGGTAT
>NW_026099411.1:37500-40000 GCF_024542735.1 Bombus huntii
CTTAAAGTTTCATATAATATACCGTTCAGAGGGGACCGGCTGTCTTTCCTCGTTGTCGTGAGTCGGACACCCGTGCCGTCGCTAGAGTTTTTCAAACTCTGCTTCTGGATATCGGGACGAAAGACCGCGCGAGGACGACGGATGCGAGTCCCATCGAATTTTTTATTTAAACACTACCTGAACGAGACTTAAAGTTTCATATAATATACCGTTCAGAGGGGACCGGCTGTCTTTCCTCGTTGTCGTGAGTCGGACACCCGTGCCGTCGCTAGAGTTTTTCAAACTCTGCTTCTGGATATCGGGACGAAAGACCGCGCGAGGACGACGGATGCGAGTCCCATCGAATTTTTTATTTAAACACTACCTGAACGAGACTTAAAGTTTCATATAATATACCGTTCAGAGGGGACCGGCTGTCTTTCCTCGTTGTCGTGAGTCGGAGACCCGTGCCGTCGCTAGAGTTTTTCAAACTCTGCTTCTGGATATCGGGACGAAAGACCGCGCGAGGACGACGGATGCGAGTCCCATCGAATTTTTGATTTACACACTACCTGAACGAGACTTAAAGTTTCATCCAGTTTGTCGTCTATCATCTCATATATAATATACCGTTCAGAGGGGACCGGCTGTCTATCCTCGTTGTCGTGAGTCGGACACCCGTGCCGTCGCTAGAGTTTTTCAAACTCTGCTTCTGGATGTTGGGACGAAAGACCGCGCGAGGACGATGGATGCGAGTCCCATCGAATTTTTGATTTACAAGACACACACTACCTGAACGAGACTAAAGTTTCATCGAGTTTATCGTCGCATAACCCGTTCGGAGGGGACCGGCTGTCTATCCTCGTTGTCGTGAGTCGGACACCCGTGCCGTCGCTAGAGTTTTTCAAACTCTGCTTCTGGATATCGGGACGAAAGACCGCGCGAGGACGATGGCTGCGAGTCCCATCGAATTTTTGTTTTTTTTTTTTTTAAAAAAAAAAACACCACCCGAACGGAGATGTGTTCTATCTTTCGTCGATTTTTCATGCTTTCAGTCGGTCGCGTGGTCGCCATCCGTTCGGAGGGGATCGCCGGCTTCGAAACCTCGATGTCGTGAGTCGGACACCCGTGCCGTCGCTAGAGTTTTTCAAACTCTGCTTCTGGATATTGGGACGAAAGACCGCTCGAGGCGGACGGCCGCGCGAATCCCATCGAATCTTTACTATCACCCGAACGATGGAGAGATGCACGCGCGCTGTTTCTTGAATAATTGGACGAGAGAGTAGAATCAAACACATATATAACATGGGCTAGCCACCGTGCTTACTCGTTCGCGAGATCGTGTGCTGTACAGAGGATTCAGAATCGGGTGTATATATCCCCGTCGTTTCCTGACGAACGGAGCTTCGATCTCGATGGTTGTTATATATCATAATGTACTTTACGCCCGGCCGGCGAACGCGCGTATCTTCGCGCGTTCGTCGTTTTCTTTTTTTTTCGAACGTTTTTGTGTCGTCAATCCTATGGCGACTTCTGCGCGTTCGATTCCCGTTGGTCGAACGTGACGGAACTCGGCTTCGCTAGAACCGAGAAGAGTACATTTGAGTATTGAACTGTTGTAAATTTATAAAAGATTACCCTGAACGGTGGATCACTTGGCTCGTGGGTCGATGAAGAACGCAGCTAATTGCGCGTCAACGTGTGAACTGCAGGACACATGAACATCGACATTTCGAACGCACATTGCGGTCCACGGATACAATTCCTGGACCACGCCTGGCTGAGGGTTGCTCACGTAAACCTAAGACTGCTTGCGTTGCGTATCGTTACTCTCCGTATCTGTCTCTCTCTGTCCCTTCTTGCCTTAACAACCCGCCGTCGTTCTTCTTTATATAAGAGAACGTTTCAGAGTCGGACGAAGGTACAAGAACGAGGATACGAATAAGAGCGGACGGAGAGAACATACGCGACGTACGAGCGATTGTTGGACGCTCGTCGGCGTTCGTCGCGGTCGTGCAGAGACCGTGCAAGTCGTACGCATGCTCGATATATAATCTATCGTGTTCACGGGAGACTACGAAACTCTACCTCTGTCTCTCTCTGTCCCTTCTTGCCTTGACAACCCGCCGTCGTTCTTCTTAAAAATTATAAGAGAACGTTTCAGAGTCGGACGAAGGTATACGAAGGGATACGAATAAGAGCGGAGAGAACCGGTCACGGACCTGCGTGAGTGCTCGCGGCGTCGTGAGTCGTCCTTACGAGGGCGACCGCCCGCTTATGCACCGCTTCGTGTATCGGTTATCGAACGTATATACTCGTAGTGTTCTCCTCGTGACCGATTTTTTTTTCATATCAGGCGATATATGCTACGTTTGCCGGTGTTCGACGCACGAAGGTCCGCGCCCCCGACGTCGTCTTAAAAGAATATTATATTTGGCGAGACTGAGAGAGAAAGCAAATATGGGAACTCGGTCGAGAGAGGAGAGAAGAGAGAACCAAAAAAAAAACCTAAACTCGATGG
>NW_026099411.1:47500-60000 GCF_024542735.1 Bombus huntii
TTAGAATTTTTTCGCACCGTTACGAAAGTACCGAAAGTTCAACTCGAAATAACTCGCCAAAAAGCGTTATAACGTATCGAAATTTTGCGTGAAATCGTTACGTTTCGACGAAATCTAGTCGAAAGTAGCGATTTCACTTTATTTTTTTAAAAAATTTCATCCTCCGGACCAACGTGACCGGGACGTTGGAACTTAGAATTTTTTCGCACCGTTACGAAAGTACCGAAAGTTCAACTCGAAATAACTCGCTAAAAAGCGTTATAACGTATCGAAATTTTGCGTGAAATCGTTACGTATCGACGAAATCTAGTCGAAAGTAGCGATTTCACTTTATTTTTTTAAAAAATTTCATCCTCCGGACCAACGTGACCGGGACGTTGGAACTTAGAATTTTTTCGCACCGTTACGAAAGTACCGAAAGTTCAACTCGAAATAACTCGCCAAAAAGCGTTATAACGTATCGAAATTTTGCGTGAAATCGTTACGTTTCGACGAAATCTAGTCGAAAGTAGCGATTTCACTTTATTTTTTTAAAAAATTTCATCCTCCGGACCAACGTGACCGGGACGTTGGAACTTAGAATTTTTTCGCACCGTTACGAAAGTACCGAAAGTTCAACTCGAAATAACTCGCCAAAAAGCGTTATAACGTATCGAAATTTTGCGTGAAATCGTTACGTTTCGACGAAATCTAGTCGAAAGTAGCGATTTCACTTTATTTTTTTAAAAAATTTCATCCTCCGGACCAACGTGACCGGGACGTTGGAACTTAGAATTTTTTCGCCCCGTTACGAAAGTACCGAATGTTCAACTCGAAATAACTCGCCAAAAAGCGTTATAACGTATCGAAATTTTGTGTGAAATCGTTACGTATCGACGAAATCTAGTCGAACGTAACGATTTCACTTTATTTTTTTAAAAAATTTCATCCTCCGGACCAACGTGACCGGGACGTTGGAACTTAGAATTTTTTCGCACCGCTACGAAAAGGCCGAAAGATCCCCTCCAAATAACTCGTTAAAAAGTGTTAGAAGGTACGAATATTTTTCAAGAAATCGTTATAACTCGATAAAATACGTCGGGATTAAGCGTTTATATCGTCGGCAGACGGATATAAAAACGTTTGGACCGACACGACCGGTCGTTGGAACATAGAAAAATTCCGAGCCGGTACGTTGGGACTTAGAAAAATTCCGAGGGCGAAAAAGTTTTTTCGATTTTGTTCGTTAAAAAGCGTTACAAGGTATGAATTTTTTTGCATAAATCGACGTAACTCGACGAAATACGTCGGGATTAATGGTTTATTTCCGTCCGAGAACGATTTTTAAAAACGGACCTATGCGGCCGGTCGTTCGTACTTAGAAAATTTTCGGACCGAACACTCTTTTTCGATTAATTCGTTAAAAAGCGTTATAACGTACGAATATTTTTCAAGAAATCGTTATAACTCGATAAAATACGTCGGGATTAAGCGTTTATATCGTCGGCAGACGGATATAAAAACGTTTGGACCGACACGACCGGTCGTTGGAACATAGAAAAATTCCGAGCCGGTACGTTGGGACTTAGAAAAATTCCGAGGGCGAAAAAGTTTTTTCGAGTTTATTCGTTAAAAAGCGTTACAAGGTATGAATTTTTTTGCATAAATCGACGTAACTCGACGAAATACGTCGGGATTAATGGTTTATTTCCGTCCGAGAACGATTTTTAAAAACGGACCTATGCGGCCGGTCGTTCGTACTTAGAAAATTTTCGGACCGAACACTCTTTTTCGATTAATTCGTTAAAAAGCGTTATAACGTACGAATATTTTTCAAGAAATCGTTATAACTCGATAAAATACGTCGGGATTAAGCGTTTATATCGTCGGCAGACGGATATAAAAACGTTTGGACCGACACGACCGGTCGTTGGAACATAGAAAAATTCCGAGCCGGTACGTTGGGACTTAGAAAAATTCCGAGGGCGAAAAAGTTTTTTCGAGTTTATTCGTTAAAAAGCGTTACAAGGTATGAATTTTTTTGCATAAATCGACGTAACTCGACGAAATACGTCGGGATTAATGGTTTATTTCCGTCCGAGAACGATTTTTAAAAACGGACCTATGCGGCCGGTCGTTCGTACTTAGAAAATTTTCGGACCGAACACTCTTTTTCGATTAATTCGTTAAAAAGCGTTATAACGTACGAATATTTTTCAAGAAATCGTTATAACTCGATAAAATACGTCGGGATTAAGCGTTTATATCGTCGGCAGACGGATATAAAAACGTTTGGACCGACACGACCGGTCGTTGGAACATAGAAAAATTCCGAGCCGGTACGTTGGGACTTAGAAAAATTCCGAGCGCGAAAAAGTTTTTTCGAGTTTATTCGTTAAAAAGCGTTACAAGGTATGAATTTTTTTGCATAAATCGACGTAACTCGACGAAATACGTCGGGATTAATGGTTTATTTCCGTCCGAGAACGATTTTTAAAAACGGACCTATGCGGCCGGTCGTTCGTACTTAGAAAATTTTCGGACCGAACACTCTTTTTCGATTAATTCGTTAAAAAGCGTTATAACGTACGAATATTTTTCAAGAAATCGTTATAACTCGATAAAATACGTCGGGATTAAGCGTTTATATCGTCGGCAGACGGATATAAAAACGTTTGGACCGACACGACCGGTCGTTGGAACATAGAAAAATTCCGAGCCGGTACGTTGGGACTTAGAAAAATTCCGAGGGCGAAAAAGTTTTTTCGAGTTTATTCGTTAAAAAGCGTTACAAGGTATGAATTTTTTTGCATAAATCGACGTAACTCGACGAAATACGTCGGGATTAATGGTTTATTTCCGTCCGAGAACGATTTTTAAAAACGGACCTATGCGGCCGGTCGTTCGTACTTAGAAAATTTTCGGACCGAACACTCTTTTTCGATTAATTCGTTAAAAAGCGTTATAACGTACGAATATTTTTCAAGAAATCGTTATAACTCGATAAAATACGTCGGGATTAAGCGTTTATATCGTCGGCAGACGGATATAAAAACGTTTGGACCGACACGACCGGTCGTTGGAACATAGAAAAATTCCGAGCCGGTACGTTGGGACTTAGAAAAATTCCGAGGGCGAAAAAGTTTTTTCGAGTTTATTCGTTAAAAAGCGTTACAAGGTATGAATTTTTTTGCATAAATCGACGTAACTCGACGAAATACGTCGGGATTAATGGTTTATTTCCGTCCGAGAACGATTTTTAAAAACGGACCTATGCGGCCGGTCGTTCGTACTTAGAAAATTTTCGGACCGAACACTCTTTTTCGATTAATTCGTTAAAAAGCGTTATAACGTACGAATATTTTTCAAGAAATCGTTATAACTCGATAAAATACGTCGGGATTAAGCGTTTATATCGTCGGCAGACGGATATAAAAACGTTTGGACCGACACGACCGGTCGTTGGAACATAGAAAAATTCCGAGCCGGTACGTTGGGACTTAGAAAAATTCCGAGCGCGAAAAAGTTTTTTCGAGTTTATTCGTTAAAAAGCGTTACAAGGTATGAATTTTTTTGCATAAATCGACGTAACTCGACGAAATACGTCGGGATTAATGGTTTATTTCCGTCCGAGAACGATTTTTAAAAACGGACCTATGCGGCCGGTCGTTCGTACTTAGAAAATTTTCGGACCGAACACTCTTTTTCGATTAATTCGTTAAAAAGCGTTATAACGTACGAATATTTTTCAAGAAATCGTTATAACTCGATAAAATACGTCGGGATTAAGCGTTTATATCGTCGGCAGACGGATATAAAAACGTTTGGACCGACACGACCGGTCGTTGGAACATAGAAAAATTCCGAGCCGGTACGTTGGGACTTAGAAAAATTCCGAGGGCGAAAAAGTTTTTTCGAGTTTATTCGTTAAAAAGCGTTACAAGGTATGAATTTTTTTGCATAAATCGACGTAACTCGACGAAATACGTCGGGATTAATGGTTTATTTCCGTCCGAGAACGATTTTTAAAAACGGACCTATGCGGCCGGTCGTTCGTACTTAGAAAATTTTCGGACCGAACACTCTTTTTCGATTAATTCGTTAAAAAGCGTTATAACGTACGAATATTTTTCAAGAAATCGTTATAACTCGATAAAATACGTCGGGATTAAGCGTTTATATCGTCGGCAGACGGATATAAAAACGTTTGGACCGACACGACCGGTCGTTGGAACATAGAAAAATTCCGAGCCGGTACGTTGGGACTTAGAAAAATTCCGAGGGCGAAAAAGTTTTTTCGAGTTTATTCGTTAAAAAGCGTTACAAGGTATGAATTTTTTTGCATAAATCGACGTAACTCGACGAAATACGTCGGGATTAATGGTTTATTTCCGTCCGAGAACGATTTTTAAAAACGGACCTATGCGGCCGGTCGTTCGTACTTAGAAAATTTTCGGACCGAACACTCTTTTTCGATTAATTCGTTAAAAAGCGTTATAACGTACGAATATTTTTCAAGAAATCGTTATAACTCGATAAAATACGTCGGGATTAAGCGTTTATATCGTCGGCAGACGGATATAAAAACGTTTGGACCGACACGACCGGTCGTTGGAACATAGAAAAATTCCGAGCCGGTACGTTGGGACTTAGAAAAATTCCGAGGGCGAAAAAGTTTTTTCGAGTTTATTCGTTAAAAAGCGTTACAAGGTATGAATTTTTTTGCATAAATCGACGTAACTCGACGAAATACGTCGGGATTAATGGTTTATTTCCGTCCGAGAACGATTTTTAAAAACGGACCTATGCGGCCGGTCGTTCGTACTTAGAAAATTTTCGGACCGAACACTCTTTTTCGATTAATTCGTTAAAAAGCGTTATAACGTACGAATATTTTTCAAGAAATCGTTATAACTCGATAAAATACGTCGGGATTAAGCGTTTATATCGTCGGCAGACGGATATAAAAACGTTTGGACCGACACGACCGGTCGTTGGAACATAGAAAAATTCCGAGCCGGTACGTTGGGACTTAGAAAAATTCCGAGGGCGAAAAAGTTTTTTCGAGTTTATTCGTTAAAAAGCGTTACAAGGTATGAATTTTTTTGCATAAATCGACGTAACTCGACGAAATACGTCGGGATTAATGGTTTATTTCCGTCCGAGAACGATTTTTAAAAACGGACCTATGCGGCCGGTCGTTCGTACTTAGAAAATTTTCGGACCGAACACTCTTTTTCGATTAATTCGTTAAAAAGCGTTATAACGTACGAATATTTTTCAAGAAATCGTTATAACTCGATAAAATACGTCGGGATTAAGCGTTTATATCGTCGGCAGACGGATATAAAAACGTTTGGACCGACACGACCGGTCGTTGGAACATAGAAAAATTCCGAGCCGGTACGTTGGGACTTAGAAAAATTCCGAGGGCGAAAAAGTTTTTTCGAGTTTATTCGTTAAAAAGCGTTACAAGGTATGAATTTTTTTGCATAAATCGACGTAACTCGACGAAATACGTCGGGATTAATGGTTTATTTCCGTCCGAGAACGATTTTTAAAAACGGACCTATGCGGCCGGTCGTTCGTACTTAGAAAATTTTCGGACCGAACACTCTTTTTCGATTAATTCGTTAAAAAGCGTTATAACGTACGAATATTTTTCAAGAAATCGTTATAACTCGATAAAATACGTCGGGATTAAGCGTTTATATCGTCGGCAGACGGATATAAAAACGTTTGGACCGACACGACCGGTCGTTGGAACATAGAAAAATTCCGAGCCGGTACGTTGGGACTTAGAAAAATTCCGAGCGCGAAAAAGTTTTTTCGAGTTTATTCGTTAAAAAGCGTTACAAGGTATAAATTTTTTTACGGGAATCGTTCTATCTCTATTAAATACGTCGGGATTAAACATTTTTATCGATTTTTTCAAAAAATTAGCGTTCGTCGAACTGACACGACTGGGATATTTTTCTAATTTTTTCGTTAATTAACGTTACAAGGTATATATTTTTTTGCATATTTCTACTTATTTTAACGTATTGTAATTGATTATAAACTTATTTTTTGTCCGTATTCGATAAAAGAGTATGTTTACTGATGCAATTTTTCGGTGAAAAAAAAAATTAATTTTTTGGTAAAAATGCATTTCTATTATGTTAATAAAACGTCTGGTAATGTATTTCGATGGTTGGATATTGGCTTTGTATAGTAGTGATCGAGCGTTCGCGAGACTAAGTTCCAGCGTCCCTTCCGAACGGTACGTTGCTACGGAGGTTTTGCACCGTAAGCGCGCGGCCGCTAGCCCGGCCGGCGCCGGCCTTCCGGCTGGCGCTTTCGTATCTATAAGAGAGACGTCGAGCCGGACGGTTCGGTCGGAACAGCGTTGAGCGCGTGGCTATTCTACGGCCTCGGTTGAGAATTCAGTCACCGCTCCTCGAGTCTTAGTGTATTTTACGCTATTTCTCGACTGTTCCTCCGTTCTCGTTCTGGTTTTTTCTCTACACTGCTGCGCCGCGGGTCGCTGTCCTGGACGTAATGACCAAATATCGTGGCAAGGTTCCCCTGAGTCGGGAAGCTGGTGACCTGTGTGTACGTATTCTAACAAAAATTGTTAGATGCGTGTGTGCTTGTACTAACTGAGCATCGATTCATTCAAAAGAGTATAACCGTCTGCTTTCTATAAAAACTTCTGCTTTCGCAGAAGTATCCGATGAGGCGGTAGGAGCGTACTATCTTTGCGTAGTATGTCTTCTGCCGAAAATGTTCTACCGATTGAAAGAATATTCTTACGGTATGTCCAGCGCGACGCACTGGGATACGCGCTTGTTCGTTCAGCGTGAGGTGCGTATACGTGCTTTACCGCTAAGATATTCTAATAAGTCTTTTTACACGAAGACAGCATTATGGAAATGTTCCTTTAGAAGTACGATTCTAAACATTTTATATAAGACTATGAGAAAGAGAGAGAGAGAAGAGAGGAGGTGGAGTTGAGAATTACAAAGTGGCTGCGAGCGGCGTTCGAAGATTATTACTGAACTATGGGTGTATCTCGAACGTCGCTAGGAGATATATTTTATAATATATCTATCTTAAGAACGAAAAGTCTCGTCGTACGGTGCTTACGTCCCACCTACGACACGAAGAGAACTTAAACGAAATTTATAAGAATTGTTATACGAATAAGATCCCTGGTTGATCCTGCCAGTAGTCATATGCTTGTCTCAAAGATTAAGCCATGCATGTCTCAGTACATGCCGCATTAAGGTGAAACCGCGAATGGCTCATTAAATCAGTTATGGTTTCTTAGATCATACCTACATTTACTTGGATAACTGTGGTAATTCTAGAGCTAATACATGCAAACAGATTCCGACCAGAGATGGTAGGAATGCTTTTATTAGATCAAAACCAATCGGTGGCGGATGGCTCGTCTGTCCGTCCATCGTTTGTTTTGGTGACTCTGAATAACTTTGTGCTGATCGCATGGTCATCTAGCACCGGCGACGCATCTTTCAAATGTCTGCCTTATCAACTGTCGATGGTAGGTTCTGCGCCTACCATGGTTGTAACGGGTAACGGGGAATCAGGGTTCGATTCCGGAGAGGGAGCCTGAGAAACAGCTACCACATCCAAGGAAGGCAGCAGGCGCGCAAATTACCCACTCCCGGCACGGGGAGGTAGTGACGAAAAATAACGATACGGGACTCATCCGAGGCCCCGTAATCGGAATGAGTACACTTTAAATCCTTTAACGAGGACCAATTGGAGGGCAAGTCTGGTGCCAGCAGCCGCGGTAATTCCAGCTCCAATAGCGTATATTAAAGTTGTTGCGGTTAAAAAGCTCGTAGTTGAATCTGTGTGTCACAGTGTCGGTTCACCGCTCGCGGTGTTTAACTGGCATTATGTGGTACGTCCTATCGGTGGGCTTAGCTCCTCGCGGGCGGTCCAACTAATATCCCATCGCGGTGCTCTTCACTGAGTGTCGAGGTGGGCCGATACGTTTACTTTGAACAAATTAGAGTGCTTAAAGCAGGCTACCTTCGCCTGAATACTGTGTGCATGGAATAATGGAATAGGACCTCGGTTCTATTTTGTTGGTTTTCGGAGCCCCGAGGTAATGATTAATAGGGACAGATGGGGGCATTCGTATTGCGACGTTAGAGGTGAAATTCTTGGATCGTCGCAAGACGGACAGAAGCGAAAGCATTTGCCAAAAATGTTTTCATTAATCAAGAACGAAAGTTAGAGGTTCGAAGGCGATCAGATACCGCCCTAGTTCTAACCATAAACGATGCCAGCCAGCGATCCGCCGAAGTTCCTCCGATGACTCGGCGGGCAGCTTCCGGGAAACCAAAGCTTTTGGGTTCCGGGGGAAGTATGGTTGCAAAGCTGAAACTTAAAGGAATTGACGGAAGGGCACCACCAGGAGTGGAGCCTGCGGCTTAATTTGACTCAACACGGGAAACCTCACCAGGCCCGGACACCGGAAGGATTGACAGATTGATAGCTCTTTCTTGATTCGGTGGGTGGTGGTGCATGGCCGTTCTTAGTTGGTGGAGCGATTTGTCTGGTTAATTCCGATAACGAACGAGACTCTAGCCTGCTAAATAGACGTAACTTATGGTATCTCGAAGGCCCCCGGCTTCGGTCGGTGGGTTTTTACTACCAACGTACAAACAAATCTTCTTAGAGGAACAGGCGGCTTCTAGCCGCACGAGATTGAGCAATAACAGGTCTGTGATGCCCTTAGATGTTCTGGGCCGCACGCGCGCTACACTGAAGGAATCAGCGTGTTTTCCCTGGCCGAAAGGCCCGGGTAACCCGCTGAACCTCCTTCGTGCTAGGGATTGGGGCTTGCAATTATTCCCCATGAACGAGGAATTCCCAGTAAGCGCGAGTCATAAGCTCGCGTTGATTACGTCCCTGCCCTTTGTACACACCGCCCGTCGCTACTACCGATTGAATGATTTAGTGAGGTCTTCGGACTGGTGCGCGGCCAATGTGATAAGCATTGCCGATGTTACCGGGAAGATGACCAAACTTGATCATTTAGAGGAAGTAAAAGTCGTAACAAGGTTTCCGTAGGTGAACCTGCGGAAGGATCATTAACGATACGATACCAAAAGAATTTGACTTGAACACATATAAAAACTATGAAATATATATCACAATGGTCGGTAAGGAGCCGTACTCCTCCTGTATCGACGAAAGTATATACGACGTATTAACAAGCTATATACTTTAACAAACGAAAACGCCAGGGAGCTTGGCAACCTCCGTTGGCACGAATAGAAATATTCTTAAGGAGGAGACGACCCTCCAGCTACGGAATTATACGAAGAGAAGGTGGCACTCTCTCTCGATCATCGGGATGAAGAGATATATATATACAAGTATAAAAACGAAATGCGAATGAAACTTATTCGAGGCGCCTGCGTGAGGTCGTAAACAGAAAGACCCGCCGTCTCCGAATAAAACATATAACATATAATATATATATATATATGAAATTCTAATAAAAGGGAACTCTAGCTTCGAAAGAGCCAACAAAAGTTAAGGCTCGATATCAAACGAAAAAATTACGATGGAAACCAGGTGTAAAGAGAAATGCAGTCGTGGCGCCTGCGAGAGGCCGTACACAGAAAGACCCGCCGTCACGATCTCGTATTTCGTATTTGCATCGTGGAAACCGTACAAACGAAATATAAAAGTCCATGCAAACTAATAAGAAAATCTCTAAAGTGCCTCGTGTCGGAGTGATCATGCTCGCCTATTCTCTTCTATGTTTCGTGGTCTGTGTTGCGTTTGTTCTCCTCCTAGCAACGGGACATATCGAAGACTCCTCTTTGGGATCGAACGAAGCGTCTAGAACGAGTCGACGAGAGCGAAAGAACTTGTAGCGAGTCGCGCAGAGCGAAAGGATACCGATATACATCTTCGAAGGTTCTCTTCGAAGATCCATGGATACCTTCTGCGTCGACTTCTCTCGTCTCTTTCATCGAAACTCTCGTCGTTCTCGAAACGTGCTTCCTACCCAAAGGGCGTGTGCTCTTCGTATGTCGTTTCGTTCGAAATAACGAAACCACGTGTAACATACTCGTGGATCGGGTAACCTAGAACGAAGACGCATCGCGTGGATGTTGGCCCGCTATGCGACGATGACCGATGATGATGATGATGATGATGATATGATGATGATGTCGATGTCGACGACGACGACGATGAAGACGATGTGTAGCAACGATTCGTAACTAGTCTAGCCGAAGTTCGTTCAGAGGGGAACGCCGCCGGCTTCGAAGCCTCGATGTCGTGAGTCGGACACCCGTGCCGTCGCTAGAGTTTTTCAAACTCTGCTTCTGGATATTGGGACGAAAGACCGCTCGAGGACGACGACAGCCGTGCGTGCGTATCCCATCGAATTTTTTTTACACCACCTGAACGAGACTAAAGTTTCGTCTAGTTGATCGTCTACCGTCGCATAATGTATATTATATACCGTTCAGAGGGGACCGGCTGTCTATCCTCGTTGTCGTGAGTCGGACACCCGTGCCGTCGCTAGAGTTTTTCAAACTCTGCTTCTGGATATCGGGACGAAAGACCGCGCGAGGACGACGGATGCGAGTCCCATCGAATTTTTGACTTACACACTACCTGAACGAGACTTAAAGTTTCATATTATATACCGTTCAGAGGGGACCGGCTGTCTATCCTCGTTGTCGTGAGTCGGACACCCGTGCCGTCGCTAGAGTTTTTCAAACTCTGCTTCTGGATATCGGGACGAAAGACCGCGCGAGGACGACGGATGCGAGTCCCATCGAATTTTTGACTTACACACTACCTGAACGAGACTTAAAGTTTCATATAATATACCGTTCAGAGGGGACCGGCTGTCTTTCCTCGTTGTCGTGAGTCGGACACCCGTGCCGTCGCTAGAGTTTTTCAAACTCTGCTTCTGGATATCGGGACGAAAGACCGCGCGAGGACGACGGATGCGAGTCCCATCGAATTTTTTATTTACACACTACCTGAACGAGACTTAAAGTTTCATCCAGTTTGTCGTCTATCATCGCATATATAATATACCGTTCAGAGGGGACCGGCTGTCTATCCTCGTTGTCGTGAGTCGGACACCCGTGCCGTCGCTAGAGTTTTTCAAACTCTGCTTCTGGATATCGGGACGAAAGACCGCGCGAGGACGACGGATGCGAGTCCCATCGAATTTTTGACTTACACACTACCTGAACGAGACTTAAAGTTTCATATAATATACCGTTCAGAGGGGACCGGCTGTCTTTCCTCGTTGTCGTGAGTCGGACACCCGTGCCGTCGCTAGAGTTTTTCAAACTCTGCTTCTGGATATCGGGACGAAAGACCGCGCGAGGACGACGGATGCGAGTCCCATCGAATTTTTGATTTACACACTACCTGAACGAGACTTAAAGTTTCATCCAGTTTGTCGTCTATCATCTCATATATAATATACCGTTCAGAGGGGACCGGCTGTCTATCCTCGTTGTCGTGAGTCGGACACCCGTGCCGTCGCTAGAGTTTTTCAAACTCTGCTTCTGGATGTTGGGACGAAAGACCGCGCGAGGACGATGGATGCGTGTCCCATCGAATTTTTGATTTACAAGACACACACTACCTGAACGAGACTAAAGTTTCATCGAGTTTATCGTCGCATAACCCGTTCGGAGGGGACCGGCTGTCTATCCTCGTTGTCGTGAGTCGGACACCCGTGCCGTCGCTAGAGTTTTTCAAACTCTGCTTCTGGATATCGGGACGAAAGACCGCGCGAGGACGATGGCTGCGAGTCCCATCGAATTTTTGTTTTTTTTTTTTTTTAAAGAAAAAACACCACCCGAACGGAGATGTGTTCTATCTTTCGTCGATTTTTCATGCTTTCAGTCGGTCGCGTGGTCGCCATCCGTTCGGAGGGGATCGCCGGCTTCGAAACCTCGATGTCGTGAGTCGGACACCCGTGCCGTCGCTAGAGTTTTTCAAACTCTGCTTCTGGATATTGGGACGAAAGACCGCTCGAGGCGGACGGCCGCGCGAATCCCATCGAATCTTTACTATCACCCGAACGATGGAGAGATGCACGCGCGCTGTTTCTTGAATAATTGGACGAGAGAGTAGAATCAAACACATATATAACATGGGCTAGCCACCGTGCTTACTCGTTCGCGAGATCGTGTGCTGTACAGAGGATTCAGAATCGGGTGTATATATCCCCGTCGTTTCCTGACGAACGGAGCTTCGATCTCGATGGTTGTTATATATCATAATGTACTTTACGCCCGGCCGGCGAACGCGCGTATCTTCGCGCGTTCGTCGTTTTCTTTTTTTTTCGAACGTTTTTGTGTCGTCAATCCTATGGCGACTTCTGCGCGTTCGATTCCCGTTGGTCGAACGTGACGGAACTCGGCTTCGCTAGAACCGAGAAGAGTACATTTGAGTATTGAACTGTTGTAAATTTATAAAAGATTACCCTGAACGGTGGATCACTTGGCTCG